>NC_069501.1:1005336860-1005369360 GCF_027579735.1 Bombina bombina | reverse complement strand
ATACACCATACGCCCTATGTATTTTATCATCACCGCTCTCTTGTGCCGCAGCATAGAGGGTTCTCAGTTAGGAGAACTGCACCTGCGCAACTTGGAATCCAAACTGAGAACCCACAACGCTGCGGCACAGAAGCGTGTTGATGAGAAAATACATAGGGTGTATGGTGCATCCCCTATTGGCTGTAACAAATGCCAGTTAAAATAGGAAAAAATGGCCAGGAACAAGGTAACTGTGGGAATAAAAGTTGTTGGTTATTAGGTCTCCTTCATTATTTAGCCTAAAAATGACACCCTCACTTAATTTAGTCCTTTTACTATCACTAAATCCTAAATACAGGGATTAATGCAGTAAAAATAATAATAACATAATATCAGGCTCAGTAAGTAAAATATATGTGTTAAAAGGTATACAAACATTAAAGGGACATGAAACTAAATGGTTTATTGCATGATTCAGACAGATCACACAATTAAAAAAAAAACTTTCCAATTGACCTGTTTGGGTAGTATGCAATTGTCTAGAGCCTGGCTTCTCAACAGCCGGGCCGTGGCCCAGTACCGGGCCCCGACCTGTCATGCCCCCACTGCACACTATTACCCCACTACACACCAGGGGCAGACTGAGACCAATCAAGGCCCCAGGAACACTATCTCACACTGACCAAAATGTATTAAATTTTATGCAAATTAACATGGTAGCCTCCCTGCCCTGCCCCCAACAGGCCCCTCAACCTCCAGAGCCAGGACCCACAACATTAAGGTCCAGAGAAAGGGCACCCAACCTCCAGGGCCAGACCCCACACTCCATGGCCCTCACAGCGACAGACCCCTGCCAGGGCCCCCACTAAACCCACACTTTTTTGCTTAGTAACTGATAGGGCAAACTGAAAACTCCAGCTTAAGGAATACACCAGGATCTGTAGAGATGCCATTTGTGGGCCCCCCTACTTGCTGGTCCCTCGGCCCAGGTCCTATTTGCCTGGCTGATCAGCCCGCTCCTGCTGCTCATTATATATATATATATATATATATATATATATATATATATATATATATATATGTGTGTATGTATATATATATATATATATATATATATATAAAAAAAACTACCAGGCCCTGGACATGTCTAGCTAAAATTTACCGGGCCTTGAGGTCACTTTGGTTGAGAACCACTGGTCTAGAGAACATATTTTCAAAAGTGCTTTTGAGCACTAGATGGCAGCAGTGCTTTCAATATGTATAACATTATTAAAGGGCCATTATACACTCATTTTTTCTTTGCATAAATGTTTTGTAGATGATCTATTTATAAAGCCCATAAAGTTTTTGTTTTTTTAAAAAATGTATAATTTTGCTTATTTTTAAATAACATTGCTCTGATTTTCAGACTCCTAACCAAGCCCCAAAGTTTTATTTGAAAACCGTCAGCTACCTACTCCAGCTTGCTCTTGTTTGTGTAAAGGGTCTTTTCATATGCAAAAGAAGGGGGGGGGGAGTGTATTATTTAGCACTTGCAGTGGGCTTTCCAACTACCTTTTCAACAGAGCTAAACTGAAAGCTTCTAAGTACGTTTTTAAACCATTTTATACTGGATTTTTATATCAGTATCTGTGCATCTTATTCTTTATAGTAGTGTCTATTACATGCAGTTATATGAAAATGAGTGTATACTGTCCCTTTAAAGGGACAGTAAACAACTTGAGAGTTGAGTGTAAAATGATTCATTATGAATAGTAAAGCAAGTTTGCATTATACGTTTATTGTTTATTTTACCCCCTTTTCATTTAATTAAGCTCTGAAAATTGTGTTTTTTCTAATTCTCACACCTGTAAAAAAACATACAGGATTCTCAAGGTTAACCCTGCAACATATATTTCCCTAATTGGCTTTAGTTGATAACAACTGCAAAACAATGCAGTGTATACTAAAAATACGACAGTGGCTTGCCTTGTTGTCCGCAGACTAAAACACAGAGACAAGTAGTGGGTGGAGTCTGGCTATTAAAAAATTATTATTGCAAACAAGATGTTAATCTATTCTAAAAATGCTTAGACTTGGCTGATGTTCTTCTGAAGCAATACAACAGTCTTGTAATTACAAGGTGTTCACTGTCCCATTCTTGCAAAACTGCTGTCATATAATGCTACAGACACACACATGCTCCTGAGCCTACCTACCTAATATAAAAATTCCTCCCCACACAATCATTATTGACATACCCCCAATAGTGAACAGCAGCAGCAGCCATAAATATCCCTAATGTATTCAGTGCTTTCTGTGTCTCCTAAATGGTTCCTAAACTCCTCCTCCCTCCACCTTCCTTCTCAGCACTGACTATATTTTTCAAAGCCTCAGCTCATTCCTGTGGCTTTCAATTTTGTCACCACGCACTGCGGATGACGTCATAACGCTACTCACACAGCAATGCTGGTCTTCATTACCGGATGAGCAGAGGGAACGCTTTCAGTCACAGACTGTGTCTGAAGCGTTCCACTTCCTGCGCAACACATCGCACCTCAGCAAAATGTTATAATTAGTTGTAACAGCATAGTTTTAAATAATCATATATACAATAGAATAGCCACCTATCATAATGGCCATTTATTGATAAAGCCATAGCATGCACAACATTTAATTTTCTCCATCTAGCCTGGGTTCCGGATTTTTCCGTCCCCCTAGATGGTGCACATGCGCAAATTCAGCAAATCACGTGACAAAGAGGTCCAATCACGCAAGCACAGCAGTCCGTGCACGGACCGAAAAACTAATTTACGAGTCGCTTACTACAGGGGTATATTAAATTAATGTAAAACAAATATCCTTAGGGGCTGAGTTTGGGGGCCATTTGTAACAGTCTGGATTCACTGTTAAAAGATAGAATGGAACACAATATGATGTGCAGTAGAATATTTGACAGGTCGCAAAAGTATTATCATGATGAATTCTTTGGTTTAAGGTAAGTTGGTAATGAGTGTTTACTGTCCCTTTAAGGTATTGATTAAGTTCAAATATAAATGTGTCTTGCACATATAAGCTCTCACGTACCACAGTGCATCTCATCTTCACCGTTCTCACAGTCATTCTCCTTGTCGCAAGTCCAACTCATGGGAATGCAGCGTCCGCTTGGGCAGGCAAAGTAGTTCACAGGACACTTAGGCTTTCGAACACCTACACAAAAGGTATGGGGAATATAGGCAAATACAAATCAGATCAGAAATATTTATGGGATATAGAATATCAGAAATAAAAATTGTAATGGCCTGTTAGCCTCTCAAATAGTCAAGGAGTGAAAAATATAGCTATCATGCAGCTTGTATATCTGGTGCTACCTGGGTTGGAGAAATTTAAATGTTACTTAATGAATAGTAAATAATAAAATATGACAGAAATATTGCATGTTTGTCTGTACAAAAAAAAAGAATTGGCCCCTGCAAAACAATAAGACCGGTAAGGCAGAAAAAGCTAAGGTTGTTACCCAGCTGGAAATCTATCAGCAAGGTCGGTATTTTAAAGTTCAGGTCAATATAAATAATGATAAAATAAATATAGAAATAAAGGCCCTATCACGGTGGAACTTATTCTAGCTGCAGTGAAATCTAATTTCAAACAATGATCTTTTTAGACCAGTTTCTCAGTTATGCTACATAATTCATTCATGCATAAAGGTGATAACTCCAGTAATATCATGCAATAGCGGAAAGATTTCTTGGAAAAAAATAGTTTATCTGGTAAACAGAACACAAAATATACAAAAACAGAACCCTCTGGAACCTTTACAAGAACATATTGGTGCCTGAGAGCCCGACATCTGCAAAAGCTGGAAATGAAAACACGAATACAGTTACACGCTCTTTATAGACATCTCCGGCACCCGTATACGGATGAGGGCGGTGCACACAGTCAGAGGCTGAGGAATGACTACTATGTACCAGTAACAGACACCTGCTGATGAACTAATGAAGAATACACTTATAGGTGTACATTTATACATAAGGAATTACCACAGCTGATTGGTATATGGGGGCCTATGAAGGAAACTCCTAGTGACACAGGTGACACTCTTACCTGGACAGTTCATTTCATCTGAGAAGTCTCCACAGTCATTTGAGCCATCACAGATCCAGCTGGGGGCATAGCAGAGAGAAGTATGCTCACACTTCTGGAAAGTCAACCCCTTCACTCCCAGCTTGAAGTAGCTGCTGCAGTCAGTGATGTCTGTAAACAGCAATTAATACAAATGATATTTATCAAACTAATTATAGTTCTGAATCTACATAAAACTATGTAAGATTACCCCAAGCAATGGAACTAATACTCACATATATAGAATATAGTATAGTATTGTATATACAGAGTCTCTGGAATCATTTTATTCAATAGGATATTGGGCAGTTTTATCAGAAATCTATTTAGTTATATAAGAAAAAATAAGTTAAAGAAACAACTTATAAACCTCTTAAGATTAATGTTCAGTTTTACATCCTGAAGTGTACTGCTCTCTATTAAACACAATCAGACTCTTTCTGCCCCTATCGTTCTGTATGTTAGAGAACAATGCTGAAACTATCACCAGTATTATGTTCCACTACAGACACAATATATGTTTTTTCTTCTCTAACAGCAGAACCAAGGAAATGATATAACAACAAAAAAACAGCTGTTTACTTATTACATTTAAGGTTTTAAAACTGGTTTAGAAATGGTCAATAAACCATAAATAAATGCTAAATATAATAATGTATTCAAAGCAATAATTAGTCTGAGAATAATATGCATTATACATTTGTTAGTTGTTTATATATTAAAGTTTCTATAAAGTAATGGGTGCTGCCATGTTGGAACCCAAGTTTTGCTTGTCTAATCTCTTTTGCTGAGGACAATTAGGAACAGCTATAAAAGAATAAAACAATATAAAGTAACTTTCTAACAGGGTTTACCCTCAGACATTGTTTGCACAGTATTTTAATGTCCGTTTCTATCCAAATTAAAACAACATTTTTATATCAGGGAAGCAAAAGTGTGCCCATCTCCACTAATAAATCCCTACTATCATGCAAATACCAGAAATTAAAGGGATATGAAGCCCAAAAATGTTCTTTTGTAATTCAGATGGAGCATAGTGTACCTCTATTATTAAATTTACTTTGTTTGTGACATCTAGGTAGGTGTCTGGACTCTGGAGCACCACATGTCAGGAAATGCTGCCATCTAGTGCTCCTACAAATAGATTACATTCTTGCAACACTGCTGCTATATAGTGCTCCAGACATGGGGAGGTTCCTGAGCTTACATCTCTGCTTTTCAACAAAAGCTACCTAGAGAACTAAGAAAAAAAATGATAATTGAAGTAAATTATAAAGTTTTTAAAATCACATGCTCTATCTGAATTATGAAAGAAAAATGGTGGATTTCCTATCCCTGTAAAGGGACACTATACCCACATTTTTTCTTTCTTGATTCAGATAGCGCATGAAATTTTAAGCAACTTTCTAATTTACTCCTATTATCAAATTTTCTTTATTCTCTTGCTATCTGAATTTGAAAAAGAAGGCATCTAAGCTACGGAGTCAGCCAATTTTTGGTTCAGAACACTGGACAGCACTTGTTTATTGGTGCTGTCCAATCAGCAAGGACAACCCAGGTTGTTCACCAAAAATGGGCCAGCATCTAAACTTACATTCTTGCTTTTCAAATAAAGATACAAAGAGAATGACGAAAATTTGATAACAGGAGTAAATTAGAAAGTTGCTTAAAATTGCATGCTCTATCTGAATGACAAAAGAAAAACAGAATTTATGCTTACCTGATAAATTACTTTCTCCAACGGTGTGTCCGGTCCACGGCGTCATCCTTACTTGTGGGATATTCTCTTCCCCAACAGGAAATGGCAAAGAGTCCCAGCAAAGCTGGTCACATGTTCCCTCCTAGGCTCCGCCCACCTCAGTCATTCGACCGACGGACAGGAGGAAATATATATAGGAGAAATCATATGATACCGTGGTGACTGTAGTTAGAGAAAATAATTAATCAGACCTGATTAAAAAAACCAGGGCGGGCCGTGGACCGGACACACCGTTGGAGAAAGTAATTTATCAGGTAAGCATAAATTCTGTTTTCTCCAACATTGGTGTGTCCGGTCCACGGCGTCATCCTTACTTGTGGGAACCAATACCAAAGCTTTAGGACACGGATGAAGGGAGGGAGCAAATCAGGTCACCTAAACGGAAGGCAAACAGCTTGCAAAACCTTTCTCTAAAAAATAGCCTCCGAAGAAGCAAAAGTATCAAATTTGTCAAATTTGGCAAAAGTGTGCAGTGAAGACCAAGTCGCTGCCTTACATATCTGGTCAACAGAAGCCTCATTCTTGAAGGCCCATGTGGAAGCCACAGCCCTAGTGGAGTGAGCTCTGATTCTTTCAGGAGGCTGCCGTCCGGCAGTCTCATAAGCCAAACGGATAATGCTTTTAAGCCAAAAGGAAAAAGAGGTGGAAGTCGCTTTTTGACCTCTCCTTTTACCAGAATAAACAACAAACAAAGATGATGTTTGTCTGAAATCTTTAGTAGCCTCTAAATAGAATTTTAGAGCACGGACAACGTCCAAATTGTGTAACAAACGCTCCTTCTTTGAAACTGGATTCGGACACAAAGAAGGTACAACTATCTCCTGGTTAATATTTTTGTTAGAAACAACTTTAGGAAGAAAACCAGGCTTAGTACGCAAAACCACCTTATCTGCATGGAACACCAGATAAGGAGGAGAACACTGCAGAGCAGATAACTCTGAAAAAAACAAAACTTTCCAAGATAGTAACTTAATATCTACGGAATGTAAAGGTTCAAACGGAACCCCTTGAAGAACTGAAAGAACTAGATTTAGACTCCAGGGAGGAGTCAAAGGTCTGTAAACAGGCTTGATCCTAACCAGAGCCTGAACAAATGCTTGAACATCTGGCACAGCTGCCAGTCTTTTGTGAAGTAAAACAGATAAAGCAGAGATCTGTCCCTTCAGAGAACTTGCAGATAATCCTTTCTCCAAACCTTCTTGTAGAAAGGATAGAATCTTAGGAATTTTTATCTTGTTCCATGGGAATCCTTTAGATTCACACCAACAGATATATTTTTTTCCATATTTTATGGTAAATTTTTCTAGTTACAGGCTTTCTAGCCTGAATCAGAGTATCTATTACAGAATCTGAAAACCCACGCTTTGATAGAATCAAGCGTTCAATCTCCAAGCCGTCAGTTGGAGGGAAACCAGATTCGGATGTTCGAATGGACCCTGAACAAGAAGGTCCTGTCTCAAATGTAGCTTCCATGGTGGAGCCGATGACATATTCACCAGGTCTGCATACCAAGTCCTGCGTGGCCACGCAGGAGCTATCAAGATCACCGAGGCCCTCTCCTGATTGATCCTGGCTACCAGCCTGGGGATGAGAGGAAACGGTGGGAATACATAAGCTAGGTTGAAGGTCCAAGGTGCTACTAGTGCATCTACTAGAGTCGCCTTGGGATCCCTGGATCTGGACCCGTAGCAAGGAACCTTGAAGTTCTGACGAGACGCCATCAGATCCATGTCTGGAATGCCCCATAATTGAGTTATTTGGGCAAAGATTTCCGGATGGAGTTCCCACTCCCCCGGATGGAATGTCTGACGACTCAGAAAATCCGCTTCCCAATTTTCCACTCCTGGGATGTGGATCGCAGACAAGTGGCAGGAGTGATCCTCCGCCCATTGAATTATCTTGGTCACTTCTTTCATCGCCAGGGAACTCCTTGTTCCCCCCTGATGATTGATATATGCAACGGTCGTCATGTTGTCTGACTGAAACCTTATGAATTTGGCCTTTGCTAGTAGAGGCCAAGCTCTGAGAGCATTGAATATCGCTCTCAGTTCCAGAATGTTTATCGGGAGAAGAGACTCTACCCGAGACCATAGACCCTGAGCTTTCAGGGATTCCCAGACCGCGCCCCAGCCCACTAGGCTGGCGTCGGTCGTGACAATGACCCACTCTGGTCTGCGGAAGCTCATTCCCTGTGACAGATTGTCCAGGGTCAGCCTCCAACGGAGTGAATCTCTGGTCTTTTGATCTACTTGAATCGTCGGAGACAAGTCTGTATAATCCCCATTCCACTGTCTGAGCATGCACAGCTGTAATGGTCTTAGATGAATTCGTGCAAAAGGAACTATGTCCATTGTTGCAACCATCAATCCTATTACTTCCATGCACTGCGCTATGGAAGGACGATGAACAGAATGAAGTACTTGACAAGAGCTTAGAAGTTTTGATTTTCTGACCTCTGTCAGAAAAATCCTCATTTCTAAGGAATCTATTATTGTTCCCAAGAAGGGAACTCTTGTTGACGGGGACAGAGAACTTTTTTCTCTGTTCACCTTCCATCCGTGAGATCTGAGAAAGGCTAGGACGATGTCCGTATGAGCCTTTGCTTTTGACAGGGACGATGCTTGAATCAGGATGTCGTCCAAGTAAGGTACTACTGCAATGCCCCTTGGTCTTAGAACCGCTAGAAGGGACCCTAGTACCTTTGTGAAAATCCTTGGAGCAGTGGCTAATCCGAATGGAAGTGCCACAAACTGGTAATGCTTGTCCAGAAAAGCGAACCTTAGGAACTGATGATGTTCCTTGTGGATAGGAATATGTAGGTACGCATCCTTTAAATCCACGGTAGTCATAAATTGATTTTCCTGGATAGTAGGTAGGATCGTTCGAATAGTTTCCATTTTGAACGATGGTACCCTGAGAAATTTGTTTAGGATCTTTAGATCCAAAATTGGTCTGAATGTTCCCTCTTTTTTGGGAACTATGAACAGATTGGAATAAAATCCCATTCCTTGTTCTCCTATTGGAACTGGATGTATCACTCCCATCTTCAACAGGTCTTCTACACAATGTAAGAATGCCTGTCTCTTTATTTGGTTTGAAGATAATTGAGACCTGTGGAACCTTCCCCTTGGGGGTAGTTCCTTGAATTCCAGAAGATAACCTTGAGAAACTATTTCTAGCGCCCAAGGATCCTGAACATCTCTTGCCCAAGCCTGAGCAAAGAGAGAAAGTCTGCACCCCACAAGATCCGGTCCCGGATCGGGGGCTATCCCTTCATGCTGTTTTGGTAGCAGTGGTAGGCTTCTTGGCCTGCTTACCCTTGTTCCAGCCTTGCATTGGTTTCCAGGCTGGTTTGGGTTGTGAAGTAATACCCTCTTGCTTAGAGGATACAGAATAAGAGACTGGTCCGTTTCTGCGAAAGGGACGAAAATTAGGCTTATTTTTAGCCTTAAAAGACCTATCTTGTGGGAGGGCGTGGCCCTTTCCCCCAGTGATGTCTGAAATAATCTCTTTCAAATCAGGTCCAAATAATGTTTTACCTTTGAAAGGAATGTTAAGCAATTTTGTCTTGGAAGACACATCCGCTGACCAAGACTTTAGCCAAAGCGCTCTGCGCGCCACGATAGCCAACCCTGAATTTTTCGCCGCTAATCTAGCTAATTGCAAAGCGGCATCTAAAACAAAAGAGTTAGCCAATTTAAGTGCTTGAACTCTGTCCATAACCTCCTCATACGAAGATTCTTTACTGAGCGATTTTTCTAGTTCCTCGAACCAGAAACACGCTGCGGTAGTGACAGGAACAATGCATGAAATTGGTTGTAGAAGGTAACCTTGCTGTACAAAAATCTTTTTAAGCAAACCCTCTAATTTCTTATCCATAGGATCTTTGAAAGCACAACTATCTTCGATAGGAATAGTAGTGCGTTTGTTTAGAGTAGAAACCGCCCCCCTCGACCTTGGGGACTGTCTGCCATAAGTCCTTTCTGGGGTCGACTATAGGAAATAATTTCTTAAATATAGGGGGGGGAACAAAAGGTATGCCGGGCCTTTCCCACTCTTTATTTACTATGTCCGCCACCCGCTTGGGTATAGGAAAAGCGTCGGGGGGCACCGGAACCTCTAGGAACTTGTCCATCTTACATAATTTCTCTGGAATGACCAAATTGTCACAATCATCCAGAGTAGATAACACCTCCTTAAGCAGTGCGCGGAGATGTTCTAATTTAAATTTAAATGTCACAACATCAGGTTCAGCTTGATGAGAAATTTTTCCTGAATCTGAAATTTCTCCATCAGACAAAACCTCCCTCATGGCCCCTTGAGATTGGTGTGAGGGTATGTCAGAACAGTTATCATCAGCGTCCTCTTGCTCTTCAGTGTTTAAAACAGAGCAATCGCGCTTTCTCTGATAAGTAGGCATTTTGGATAAAAGATTCGCTATGGAGTTATCCATTACAGCCGTTAATTGTTGCATGGTAATAAGTATTGGCGCACTAGATGTACTAGGGGCCTCCTGTGTGGGCATAACTGGTGTAGACACAGTAGGGGATGATGTAGTATCATGTTTACTCCCCTCATTTGAGGAATCATCTTGGGCAATATCATTATCTGTGGCATTACTGTCCTTACTTTGTTTGGACACTATGGCACAATTATCACATAAATTTAAATGGGGAGACACATTGGCTTTCATACATATAGAACATAGCTTAACTGATGGTACAGACATGTTAAACAGGCTTAAACTTGTCAACAAAGCACAAAAAACGTTTTAAAATAAAACCGTTACTGTCACTTTAAATTTCAAACTGAAAACACTTTATTACTGAATATGTGAAAAAGTATGTCTTAAAGCATTAAAAGTATTGCACACCAAATTTCAGAGCTTTAACCCTTAAATTAACGGAACCGGAGCCGTTTTTTACATTTAACCCCTATACAGTCCCAGCTATATGCTTTGCTGAGACCCAACCAAGCCCAGAGGGGAATACGATACCAAATGACGCCTTCTATAAGCTTTTTCAGTGATTCTTAGCTCCTGACACATGCATCTGCATGCCTTGCTCTCCAAAAACAACTGCGCATTAATGGCGCGAAAATGAGGCTCTGTCTACAACTAGAAAAGCCCCCATCTGAAAAAGGTGTCCAACACAGTGCCTGCCGTTTTTTTTTTAAACGTTCCCCAAGATTATAATACCAATTATTAGTTAGAATCTGCATAATATGCCTAGTAAAGCAATCGTTTTAGCCCAGAAAAATGTCTACCAGTTTATAAGCCCTTTTTGAAGCCCTTTATTCTTTTATGTTTAACTAAGAAAATGGCTTACCGGTCCCCATGAGGGGAAATGACAGCCTTCCAGCATTACTTGGTCTTGTTAGAAATATGGCTAGTCATACCTTAAGCAGAAAAGTCTGCTAACTGTTTCCCCCAACTGAAATTACTTCATCTCAACAGTCCTGTGTGGAAACAGCAATCGATTTTAGTTACTGTCTGCTAAAATCATCTTCCTCTTACAAACAGAAATCATCATCCTTTTCTGTTTCAGAGTAAATAGTACATACCAGCACTATTTTAAAATAACAAACACTTGATAGAAGAATAAAACTACATTTAAACACCAAAAAACTCTTAACCATCTCCGTGGAGATGTTGCCTGTGCAGCGGCAAAGAGAATGACTGGGGTGGGCGGAGCCTAGGAGGGATCATGTGACCAGCTTTGCTGGGACTCTTTGCAATTTCCTGTTGGGGAAGAGAATATCCCACAAGTAAGGATGACGCCGTGGACCGGACACACCAATGTTGGAGAAATATTTGGGTTCAGTGTCCCTTTAAGCACTGTGCTGCAAATCCTTTAAAACTCTATTTAGCATACTTTCCAAGGTTTTACAAATCAAAAGAAGTTCAGGGTAATACCCCTTGAAAGGTTTGATGCAGTTGATGTTTCTAATCTCCCATGCTGTGGCCATTTAGATTTAGATGAAGAATTTTGCAGGATCGTGTAAATATCACCATACTAAAGTATGACTGAGACACTCCAGCCTCTCTGGAGGAAGTGAAATAAACACACTTTATATAGTTATTTAACAGCAAAATGCTGAATTACTACTACAATGTGTTTTATGTTTCTTAAAGAGACAGTAAAGCCAAACTTACAGTAGAATACAATGCAATAACACTTCCTCTGAATTTCAAATAAGCAGTATATTTTTTCTAACAAATGTATTTGTCCCCCATTTCCCAGCTCACAGTATCATGTGACATCGGCCAAACACAGAACTAGTATACATATATACTGTGCACGTGCTCACTAGGAGCTGATGCCTCGCAAAGTGTTTATATAAAAAGACTGTGCACAATTTGATAATGGAAGTAAATTGGAAAGTCTCTTAAAACTGCATGACTGTCTAAATCATAAAAGTTTAATTTTGACTTTAGTGTCCCTTTAAAGAGACAGTAAAGTCAAAATTAAACTTAAATTGACTGGATAAAGTATTGATTTTTAAACAACTTTCCAATTTCTTCTATTATCAAGTTTGCTTAGTTCTCTTATTATCCTTTGTGAAAGAGCAATACTAGGTTTGCTCAGGAGTAGGCATGTATCTTTAGCCATCTGGCTGTTTGCAACGTTGTTTATTGTAGTGTTATACGATGTTGCAAACACTGCTGCCATAGACTGCTAAAGACATGTGCCTGTTCCTAAGCTTCTATTAGCGTACATAGGTTTAATCTTCAACAAAGGATGCTACAAGAACAAAGCAAATCTAATAATTAAAATAAATTGGTAAGTTTTTTAAAAAAAAATTGTATGCTCTATCTGAATGTTTAATTTTGACTTTACTACCCCTTTAAATGTTCACGATTCAGACAGAGCATGCAATTAAAAAATGTTTTACTTCCATTATGAATTTTTTTTTTTAACAGCTTCTGAGACACCAGCTCCTACTGAGCATGTGCAGAAGTTCAGTTTATTTACACGTCTGATTCACATAATACAGGGGGCAGGAAAGGACATTTTAAAATGAAATGTTGTCAGAAAGCAAACTACTGCTCATTTAAAATTCAGAGTAAGTGCTGATTCATTGTCATTTGTTAATTATGTGATTCTATTGAATGTAATGATCCTTTACTTAAAGGGATAGGAAAGTTATAATTAAACTTGCATGATTCAGATACAGAATCTCATTTTAATACATTTTTAAATTCACTTCTATTTTCAAATGTGCTTCGTTCTCTTGGTATCCCTTGTTGATAAAGAATACACACATATCCTACACTAGAGGGAGCTAGCTGCTGATTGGTGCTTGCACACATTTGTCTCTTGTGATTGGCTAACTAGATGGGTTCAGCTAGCTGCCAGTAGTGCAATGCTGCTCCTTCAGCAAAGGATAACAAGAGAATTAAGCAAATTTCATAATAGAAGTACATTGGAAAGTTGTTTAAAATTGTGTGTTCTATCCAAATCAAGAAAGAACATTTTGGGGTTTCCTGTTCCTTTAAACATTTTAGAGACAGATTAAACGTTTAGTTTCCTGTTTCTTTCACAAAAGTTACGAAGGCTTTTTGATTTGCAAAAACTTGTAAACTATTCTAAAAACGATGAGAGTTTTTAGTTTTTACTCAACATTTTTCAACCAAATATATTTTTAACACATTTAAATTCTGATCTTCCATATGCATGAATGTTTTGAGTTGAATATCCTTTTGAAGGATCAGTAAATACAGTAGAATTGCATAACTAACAAATGCAAGATAACAAGACAATGCAATAGCACTTAGTCTGGACTTCAAATGAGCAGTAGATTTTTTTTCTGACAAATTTCAAAGTTATGTCGATTTCCACTCCTCCTGTACCATGTGACAGCCATCAGCCAATCACAAATGCATATATGTTTATTCTATGAATTCTTGCACATGCTCAGTAGGAGATGGTGACTCAAAAAGTGTAAATATAAAAAGACTGTGCACATTTTGGAAGCAAATTGAAAGTTTAATTTTGACTTAAGTTTCCCTTTAAATCAATTGAAATCAGACTTGACAAAACACAAAATGCTATTAAAATAATTATCTTTTATTAAATTTCCCCCAGCACTTACTGCAGTTCATTTCATCCGAGGCGTCCTCACAATCAATACGCTGGTTGCAGCGGCTTGAATTCCCAGCACAACTCCCGTCGCGGCATCGGAACTCCTCTAGCGTACAGCTGGTCTCTGCAAAACCGCATTATACGGTAAGCTCACAATGAACTAGTCCATAAATATTCTAGATAGTAATAGTGCTCTTTTATATGAATGATAGAATTTTTTCGCAAATAACGGGATTAAGTGTTACGTTTCATAGTAAGCCATGACTGATTTACTCTCCATATGTACCTAAGAAAATAAAGCACTAGGGAAGCAGACTTTTTATCTTTTACTACAAAAGGGGTTGCTACTGAGCACTTAAAGTCATTGTTACATTAACGCTAACCCATAAAACCCAATAAGGGATGTGTGGCCCTTGGTAGTTCCAGGCACTTACTGTTACAGGACATCTCATCTGAGTTGTCACCACAGTCATCCAAACCATTGCACCAGTTAGAGACGGAGATGCAGCGTCCATTTGAACAGTGCTGGAAGCCTTTCTTACAGCGCCTATTACCTGCAGACAGCAAACAAGGAACATAAATTTGTTATTTTTGGAAAATGTGTGGGATGAATTGGGGATTAGAAAAATGAGAAATGGATCAGTCAATAAATTTACAATCTATCCTGGGAGCATACGCAGGTTACATCCTGCTAAACTAATATGATTGCAATCAGTTTCACTTAGACACTATGGGCCAGATTACAAGTGCCGTGCTATTTAGCACTTTCACTTGCACACAAACACCACTAGAAGTAAACTTTGAACGCGGGTTAGCGTGCGTTTTTCAAGTTGAAAGTAACTTTTTGCACAAATGCGAAAGCTGAAGCGTACTAACTTCAGGACCTGGATTATCATGACCATGCTAACTTCTCCCTAAAGACTTCAATGGAGAGCGCAAACACTTATCGCTCTAGCACTAACCCAACAGGAGTTAAACCTACAGCGCTAACCCAAAGGTAGTTATGAATATTTTACATTAGAATGTTCTTCACATAGAAGAAAATGTTCTATTTACTTTTAAATTTTTATATATATATATATATATATATATATATATATATAAAATGTATTTTTTGTAAAATATATATCTATACCTATATGTCTATATGAAAATATATATATATATATATATATATATTTATTTAAAAATACCTAAAACATGTTCCCCTATGTGAAGAACATGGTAAAGTAAAATATTTACAGTAAAAACACATTAAATATTAAAATGTATTAAAAATGATTTATCATGTTTTCAGGTATTTGAGTGGAAAGAGCTCCAAAGTATATATACACATGACTGTGTATATATGTGCATATATGTATGTACAGGTGGCCCTCGTTTTACAACGGTTCAATTTACACCGTTTCAGAATAACAACCTTTTTTCCAGTCATGTGACTGCTATTGAAAAGCATTGAGAAGCAGTGCATTTATTAAAATAGCCAGTAGGTGGAGCTGTCCGCTTGTGTTGTAGCAAAGCCAAGCAAGCTGAAATTAATCAGTTTAACTAGACCTGAGCTATTGAAGTCTTTGTTGTGTGAATATTTTATTACGTTTATATTGCTGTTTAGCAAATGTTTTTGTTAATTTAACTTAGTTTAATTATATATTCTGTGTTGTGTGATTATTTGATTAGGTTTATAATGCTGTTTAGCATTTAAAGTCTTCATTTCAAAGCTTTAAAAATAATTTATTAGGTGTTACTTATGACAATTTTGAGAGGGGCCTGGAACCTAACTCGCTCACTTCCCATTGAATTACATTATAAACTGGGTTTCAATTTACAACGGATTCGTTTTACAACCATTCCTTCTGGAACCGAACCCCGGCGTAAACTGAGGGCTACCTGTATATACATATATATACACATTCAAATATAAATACACATGTATACATATCTATACATACATACACATTTATATATAGATTATAGCCCTTTCCATTCAAATACCTTGCCATATACCTTTTAACCCTGATAACTTTTTTTTTGTTCTATATTTATGCAAATAATTTTTATTAGATAGTCTATATATGGGTTTAAATTTATATTTTAATGTACTTATGTTGTGCTAAGTGTAGCTTTATTTTTAACCCTAACCCTTTATGTGAGGTCTTCAGTCACGCTAACCAGACAAGCGGAAATTTAGTTTGCACTTGTACAATTGCATATACTTTCATCTTGTAATACGCACGCAAGTCCACGCGGCACTTGCAATCTAGGTCTATATATGTTATTATGGCAGTAATTTTTTTGTTTAGGGGAACCAGCAGGATCTTAGTTGTTAGATGTGCTAGGATTCAATATATGACAACTGAGCAATTCATTGTGTGGAACATTTAATTATATTCTACTTTCAGTAAATAAAAACAGAAAAAACAGCAAATACTTAATGATGTATAATATTATTAGAATCCTTTGAGTGTTTCACTATTCAGGTGTCAGACCTAGACCTGTGTTCTTCACTTAAACAGAAGCAGCATTGTTTTGTAAAGTAATTTTAGATTATGCAAGGGGCTCCCACACCCAAGGCTTTAGTCTTACTGCAGTACGATTGCTTCTCATCTGCTTTGTCTTTGCAGTGGGCCACGCCATCACATGTTAGGCTGTAGTTGATACAGTCCCCATTGCCACACTCAAATTCATCATGGGGACTACAGGTGGAGTTTGGTGCTGTTAAACAAAATATGAGAAATGTCAACGTTTATTTGGTAAATAGACATTTAAAGCTAGATCTGTATATAAAGTTCTAGAGAAAGGAATGCATCTTTATTAACCATGATTCAGTATCTTTAGCTGAATCTTAAAACCAAAGCCACAAACATCTTCCAGCAGGAAAATTGCATCTGTAAAATCACTTTATAAATGAATTATGGAAAAGCACTGTAATGAGCTGTGACTCTTCTCTATGAGAGGCTGTTAAAGCCTAGACCATCCCATCCTGTAACCTGTGGAATCATGACGTACCTTTGCAGGTAAAATCTTCTTGTAGAATCCGGTCTCCCCGACAAGAGCAATTCACTCTCCCACCAGCAGTTAGCAGACACAGATCCTGACAGCCTCCATTATTTTGTTTGCACGGGGACAACTCACCTTTGAAACAATAAAATCAATTCAAATAATGTATTATTTTAAGAGTGGATGAGTTTCATGTTTTTTGCCTCAATACTGTGTTGGAGGAATTCTGTGACACTATTAGTTTTTGTGTAGTTGTTATTTTGTCACACAACAGCTAATGCCATCACTTTCCTACAGGCATTAAATAATAGGTAATATATTTTATGCCTCTACTGTACAGGTGAAACTTGAAAAAATTAGAATATTGTGCAAAAGTTAATTTATTTCACTAATGCAACTTAAAAGGTGAAACTAATATATGAAATAGACTCATTACATGCAAAGCAAGATAGTTCAATCCGTGATTTGTCATAATTGTGATGATTATGGCTTACAGCTCATGAAAACCCCAAATCCACAATCTCAGAAAATTAGAATATTGTAAAAAGGTGCAATATTCTAGGCTCAAAGTGTCCCACTCTAATCAGCTAATTAAGCGATAACACCTGCAAAGGGTTCCTGAGCCTTTAAATGGTCTCTCAGTCTGGTTCAGTAGGAATCACAATCATGGGAAAGACTGCTGACCTGACAGTTGTGCAGAAAACCATCATTGACACCCTCCATAAGGAGGGAAAGCCTCAAAAGGTAATTGCAAAAGAAGTTGGATGTTCCCAAAGTGCTGTATCAAAGCACATTAATAGAAATCATCAGTCTGTGTTGATTTGGGGAGCCATGTCATCTGCTGGTGTTAGTCCACTGTGCTTCATTATGTCCAGGGTCAACGCAGCCGTCTATCAGGAGATTTTGGAGCACTTCATGCTTCCTTCCACAGACGAGCTCTATGGGGTTGCTGACTTCATTTTCCAGTAGGACTTGGCACCTGCCCACACTGCCAAAAGCACCAAAACCTGGTTCAATGACCGTGGGATTACTGTGCTTGATTGGCCAGCAAACTCGCTTGGCCTGAACCCCATAGAGAATCTATGGGGCATTGCCAAGAGAAAAATTAGAGACATGAGACCGAACAATGCAGAAGAGCTGAAGGCTGCTATTGAAGCATCCTGGTCTTCCATAACACCTCAGCAGTGCCACAGGCTGATAGCTTCCATGCCACGCCGCATTGAGGCAGTAATTGCTGCAAAAGGGGCCCAAACCAAGTACTGCGTATATACAGTATGTATGCTTATACTTTTCAGAGGTCCGATATTGTTCTACAGGTATGTACAATCCTTGTTTTATTGATGGCATGTAATATTCTAATTTTCTGAGATTGTGGATTTGGGGTTTTCATGAGCTGTAAGCCATAATCATCCCAATTATGACAAATCACGGCTTGAACTATCTTGCTTTGCATGTAATGAGTCTATCTCATATATTAGTTTCACCTTTTTAGTTGCATTAGTGAAATAAATTAACTTTTGCACAATATTCTAATTTTTCGAGTTTCACCTGTAATCACTCATCCACTTTATAGATTTGCAGCATTTTGTTTTGAGATCAATGACAAGTAAAAGTTATATATCTCTAATGTCAGCTCATTTCTGTATTATTTTGTTTTTGATTCCAAAGGTATTTTACATTCATAATTTGCTACTTACAGCTGTTGGTATCGTTTGCCACAGCGATGATGCCCATGGGCTGCTGAGGGATATCAACTCTAAGAAGCTTCAGGTCTGACCCAACATATTTGTTTGCTCTTTGAACTGCCCGACGTACCCAATCTGTCCAGAAGATGTAATCACCATAAACAGCCAGACCAAATGGGTGGACAGGATCAGACTTCAAAATCCACTGCACAGATGCAACAAAAAAGAAAGATAAGACAAGGTGAGGGGATAATGGGCACTGAACAATCAGGGTAATAAAGAACAGGGCTTTGCCTTGATTCCCAATGATAATCAGAGATTTTGAGTCAATATTCCATAAATCAGCTGATCTGACTCATGAAAGTTTCATTTTGATGTTTACGTTCCTTTACGATCTGTAGTACCACTGCTACAATGTACACCCTAAAGATGACAATTTCCAAAAATGGATCAGTATAGACCTCTCCCTGCAACTGTCCAATACAATGCTAGTGGTTGATACATTAGTGTGAATGAAACGAAGAATGAATATACTTCAATACACTTAGAATTGTTATATTCCCCTAGTTTCCTCCTGCATTTAATCTGTTAGTCCTTCACGCCCACAATCTTAATCACTTTTTTACCTTAGATTTCAGTTTCTCACATTCAAATGTCTCTCCCTGATCCTCCTCCCTCTACATGAACAATTTTCTTACTTTCCATTAGTTTATCTCTCCTCTTTCAGACTCTCCCTTAGGCTCTGTTTAATAAGAGAAAAAAAAACTAAACTTGGGGTTCCCTTATCTTTCCTCATGTTTTTTTAGTTATGACTATTAATAACAGTCATTAGGGCAGACATTTTACTTTTGTTTTTCTTTCTTTTTTTAAAAAAAATTAAGGACCCAGCAAGAACATTGAACAGCAAAGCACAATCTTTTTTTTTTAGCCAAATCAGGAAAGATTGTAAATTAAAATATATTTAATAAATTGGCACAAAAAAAGGTTTCACCTTACATTTATATCAGAGTTTAGAGTTTCTATCAGCCATGAAAAGCAGTCTATCAACGGAAATTTAGCCTAAATGCTGCGCTATTTCCCAATGCACTACAAGTGCAACTAGAAAAGAATGACTGCACCACATTACCCAGGAACTCTGATGGAGAAGATCAAACAGACGTCTATGGGGCAGGTAACAAAAGTCTTTTCTAGGTTTCACTTTTGCTCTAAGCCAAAGAAGCTGAAGGTGCGTTTGCACATGGAGAATTTAACCTTGCAAGTCCATGACGTCCTTATAGGAGGAGCATATTAACATATCAGAACATTTTCTTTTTTCACATTTATGTCCCTTTAAAGGTACAGTTTACACTAAAATTGTTATTGTTTAAAAAGATGGATAATGCCTTTACTATCCATTCCCCAGATTTGCAAAACCAACATTGTTATATTAATATACTTTGTAACATTTAAACCTCTACATTTCTGCCTGTTTCTAAGCCACTAACGACAGCCTCTTATCACATGCTTTTGTATTTGCTTTTAACAACAGGAGACTACTAGTTCATGTGGCCATATAGATAACATTGTGCTCATGCCCAAGGAGTTATTTAAAAGTTAGCACAACACAGTACTAAATGCAAGACAATAAATAAAAAGTAATGTGATCAGGGGCTGTCAGAAGATGCTTAGATACAAGGTAATCACAGAGGTAAAAAGTATATAAATATAACTGTGTTGGTTATGCAAAACTGGGGAATGGATAATAAAGGGATTATCTATCTTTTAAAACAATAAAAATGATATTGTAGAATGTCCCTTTAAATAATGTTATTGTCTGGTAGGGCTTAAAACAGACAAGGAACTATAATTAGTGTGCTATGTGAAAGACAAGTGTGGGAACAGAACTTGTGTTGCACAGAAAACTGCTGCAGCTAGAAGATGCATTATGTGGATGGGAAGTAAACATCAATGGTATCCTCACTAGAAAGTACTGAGGGAAAAATACATACAAAAGTGAAATGTAATATGACAGCTAGTGTTGAAAATTGAAAACCACTATAAAAATCCAGAAGCTGGGCAGCAGGAAAGAAAATTACATTCTTAAAGAAGTTCCAGGCACCCAGAGAGGGGCAATGCTAGAGATATGTTTAGTACCTGTTTAGTATCTCATGTGCAACCACACTGAAGAGGGCATGTATTAGTGCACTGTACACACTAGAGGAGCAATGAGTTAGGGAACTCTATAGCAGAGTGCTGATTATATAGCGTGGGCAAGACATGGCAAGAAAACTGCAGATTAAATGATTGAAATGCCAGAGTAAGCCAGATGAACTAATAAGAATCTATCCTGTGATAAGAGATAAAGACCATAGCTCCCTGGAATGTAGACTTCTCTATGCAAAAACTTAAAAAAAAACCTAATGGAGGGGGGGTGAGGAAAATGGTGAAGAAGGGGTTTCCTGTTGAACAGTCTGTTTGACATTTCTGCAAATGGGTGAATAACTAATTACCTTTTTTCTAAAACAATCTCCTTCATGTGCTGTTGAGTTGAACGCAACAGTAATAGGGAATTTTAGACGATGGCATTTGCAGTTTACTCATTTTTGTTGTGACTATCCAGATAGATGAGAAAAACATGTTGACAACAAAGGACTACATAACATTGCATTAAAGGGATTCCAAGAGTATATATATATATATATATATATATATATATATATATATATATATATATATATATATATATATATATATATATATATATATATAATGTTTATTTTGATAAACAGTCTGTTTCATTGTTGTAATAAAACAAGCACTAAGCCGTGTTATTTGCAATATGTATTATTCATCTATTTAAATGGATTTTACCTTTTATTTATTTTTTTGCAGTGTCCTGTACTTCCTGTTCCAGCCTTACAAGGAGGAGGGGCTTCTGCAGGAATGTTTATCTTAGCCTTATGTCATAAAACTTCTATGCTGGTTACTATTAAGTAAATAGACTAGATAAAAGGGAGCCAAACTTGCTCATGTCTAGATAAGTCACATTGTAAGTTCCAAAGATGTCAGCTCCTATATCACACTGGGGCAGGGACTACACTAAGAATATCTAAGTGCTCATTATGCAAGAAAACAAGTACGTTTTCTGCTGTTTTTTACACAATCTGTTGCATTTATGCAAAGAAAAATCTAGTGTATTATGTCCCTTTAAACAGTCTTTCAAAGAACATTAATTTTAGCATAAAAATGAGCATGGAGCGAGCATCTAGAGGCCAGTGATGGAAAGAGCCAGACAATCTTTTAATGGTACCTTATTATTAATAATAATAATAATAATAATAATAATGGGAAAAAAGGGGCACACCAGTGACATAGCATTCATGTGAAGTCTGTATCCCAATGATACTAGGTACAATATCTCATGGTTATATAATATTTACAAATTAAGCAGGACTTAAAAGGGAATTAGGGCCTTGATAATTACTTCCAGCTTGGAGAGTTTTGTCTTTTATTTGTTGGCAGCTCTAGGACTGTAAGATAGAGTAGCAAAGTTCTCTTTCATAATAAAAGACCAAATTTCTGTTCCCATTGAATAAATATTGTTAAAGACGTAATAATCCTACCCTCAAGTACAAGAAAGTAACTTGCCAAGATTACTCACATATCGGTGTGAACCATCATACTCGCATCTTTCAATCTTGTCCAGGGTGGCATCGGAGAAATAGAGTTTCTCAGCCCGATGATCAATAGCCAGCCCATTAGGTGTACGAATGTCTTTATCAATGATTATCAGGACATTTCCCCCAGAGAGTGTGGCTCGCATTATACTGGGATGCTGCTCATTCCAGTTCGTCCAGAACATAAGGCTATAGAAGTATGACAAGTGTAAGCAGGAATAAATAAAATCTTTATTTATTTATATATATATATATATATATATATATATATATATATATATATATATATATATATATATATATATATATATATATATATATATATATATATATATATATATATATAAAAAAATAAACCAAAATTAATTAAAATTATGGGGGGAGATAAAAAACTGAAATTAAAATCCTTCATGTCTCAAAATTAAATCAATGTAAATATTTGCATAGGAAATTAGCACATATAGGCAAGTATCCCCGCTTGCTTTCCCCCAGAAATTCTTAATATACAATGTTACCAATGCACAAGAGAATTGTGGGTAAGATATGCAAATTAGATATGCAAATTCTCAGTTTTTTTGCTTCAAAATTCTGTTTTGACACAGCCATCTGTTTTTTTGCTTCAAAAACAGAATTTATGTTTACCTGATAAATTACTTTCTCCAACGGTGTGTCCGGTCCACGGCGTCATCCTTACTTGTGGGATATTCTCCTCCCCAACAGGAAATGGCAAAGAGCCCAGCAAAGCTGGTCACATGATCCCTCCTAGGCTCCTCCTACCCCAGTCATTCGACCGACGTTAAGGAGGAATATTTGCATAGGAGAAACCATATGGTACCGTGGTGACTGTAGTTAAAGAAAATAAATCATCAGACCTGATTAAAAAAACCAGGGCGGGCCGTGGGCCCGGACACACCGTTGGAGAAAGTAATTTATCAGGTAAACAAAAATTATGTTTTATCCAACATAGGTTGTGTCCGGTCCACGGCGTCATCCTTACTTGTGGGAACCAATACCAAAGCTTTAGGACACGGATGAAGGGAGGGAGCAAATCAGGTCACCTAAATGGAAGGCACCACGGCTTGCAAAACCTTTCTCCCAAAAATAGCCTCAGAAGAAGCAAAAGTATCAACTTGTAAAATTTGGTAAAAGTGTGCAGTGAAGACCAAGTCGCTGCCCTACATATCTGATCAACAGAAGCCTCGTTCTTGAAGGCCCATGTGGAAGCCACAGCCCTAGTGGAATGAGCTGTGATTCTTTCGGGAGGCTGCCGTCCGGCAGTCTCGTAAGCCAATCTGATGATGCTTTTAATCCAAAAAGAGAGAGAGGTAGAAGTTGCTTTTTGACCTCTCCTTTTACCAGAATAAACAACAAACAAGGAAGATGTTTGTCTAAAATCCTTTGTAGCATCTAAATAGAATTTTAGAGCGCGAACAACATCCAAATTGTGCAACAAACGTTCCTTCTTTGAAACTGGTTTCGGACACAGAGAAGGTACGATAATCTCCTGGGATAATGTTTTTGTTAGAAACAACTTTTGGAAGAAAACCAGGTTAGTACGTAAAACCACCTTATCTGCATGGAACACCAGATAAGGAGGAGAACACTGCAGAGCAGATAATTCTGAAACTCTTCTAGCAGAAGAGATTGCAACTAAAAACAAAACTTTCCAAGATAATAACTTAATATCAACGGAATGTAAGGGTTCAAACGGAACCCCCTGAAGAACTGAAAGAACTAAATTGAGACTCCAAGGAGGAGTCAAAGGTTTGTAAACAGGCTTAAGTCTAACCAGAGCCTGAACAAAGGCTTGAACATCTGGCACAGCTGCCAGCTTTTTGTGAAGTAACACAGACAAGGCAGAAATCTGTCCATTCAGGGAACTAGCAGATAATCCTTTTTCCAATCCTTCTTGAAGGAAGGATAGAATCTTAGGAATCTTAACCTTGTCCCAAGGGAATCCTTTAGATTCACACCAACAGATATATTTTTTCCCAATATTGTGGTAAATCTTTCTAGTTACAGGCTTTCTGGCCTGAACAAGAGTATCGATAACAGAATCTGAGAACCCTCGCTTCGATAAGATCAAGCGTTCAATCTCCAAGCAGTCAGCTGGAGTGAAACCAGGTTCGGATGTTCGAACGGACCCTGAACAAGAAGGTCTCGTCTCAAAGGTAGCTTCCAAGGTGGAGCCGATGACATATTCACCAGATCTGCATACCAAGTCCTGCGTGGCCACGCAGGAGCTATCAAGATCACCGACGCCCTCTCCTGATTGATCCTGGCTACCAGCCTGGGGATGAGAGGGAACGGCGGGAACACATAAGCTAGTTTGAAGGTCCAAGGTGCTACTAGTGCAGATCCCTGGATCTGGACCCGTAGCAAGGAACTTTGAAGTTCTGACGAGAGGCCATCAGATCCATGTCTGGAATGCCCCACAGCTGAGTGACTTGGGCAAAGATTTCCGGATGGAGTTCCCACTCCCCCGGATGCAATGTCTGACGACTCAGAAAATCCGCTTCCCAATTTTCCACTCCTGGGATGTGGATAGCGGACAGGTGGCAGGAGTGAGACTCCGCCCATAGAATGATTTTGGTCACTTCTTCCATCGCTAGGGAACTCCTTGTTCCCCCCTGATGGTTGATGTACGCAACAGTTGTCATGTTGTCTGATTGAAACCGTATGAACTTGGCCCTCGCTAGCTGAGGCCAAGCCTTGAGAGCATTGAATATCGCTCTCAGTTCCAGAATATTTATCGGTAGAAGAGATTCTTCCCGAGACCAAAGACCCTGAGCTTTCAGGGATCCCCAGACCGCGCCCCAGCCCATCAGACTGGCGTCGGTCGTGACAATGACCCACTCTGGTCTGCGGAATGTCATCCCTTGTGACAGGTTGTCCAGGGACAGCCACCAACGGAGTGAGTCTCTGGTCCCTCTGATTTACTTGTATCTTCGGAGACAAGTCTGTATAATCCCCATTCCACTGACTGAGCATGCACAGTTGTAATGGTCTTAGATGAATGCGCACAAAGGAACTATGTCCATAGCCGCTACCATCAACCCGATCACTTCCATGCACTGAGCTATGGAAGGAAGAGGAACGGAATGAAGTATCCGACAAGAGTCTAGAAGCTTTGTTTTTTCTGGCCTCTGTCAGAAATATCCTCATTTCTAAGGAGTCTATTATTGTTCCCAAGAAGGGAACCCTTGTTGACGGAGATAGAAGAACTCTTTTCCACGTTCACTTTCCATCCGTGAGATCTGAGAAAGGCCAGGACGATGTCCGTGTGAGCCTTTGCTTGAGGAAGGGACGACGCTTGAATCAGAATGTCGTCCAAGTAAGGTACTACAGCAATGCCCCTTAGTCTTAGCACAGCTAGAAGGGACCCTAGTACCTTTGTGAAAATCCTTGGAGCAGTGGCTAATCCGAAAGGAAGCGCCACGAACTGGTAATGCTTGTCCAGGAATGCGAACCTTAGGAACCGATGATGTTCCTTGTGGATAGGAATATGTAGATACGCATCCTTTAAATCCACCGTGGTCATGAATTGACCTTCCTGGATGGAAGGAAGAATAGTTCGAATGGTTTCCATCTTGAATGATGGAACCTTGAGAAACTTGTTTAAGATCTTGAGATCTAAGATTGGTCTGAACGTTCCCCTCTTTTTTGGGAACTATGAACAGATTGGAGTAGAACCCCATCCCTTGTTCTCTTAATGGAACAGGATGAATCACTCCCATTTTTAACAGGTCTTCTACACAATGTAAGAATGCCTGTCTTTTATGTGGTCTGAAGACAACTGAGACCTGTGGAACCTCCCCCTTGGGGGAAGTCCCTTGAATTCCAGAAGATAACCTTGGGAGACTATTTCTAGCGCCCAAGGATCCAGAACATCTCTTGCCCAAGCCTGAGCGAAGAGAGAGAGTCTGCCCCCCACCAGATCCGGTCCCGGATCGGGGGCCAACATTTCATGCAGTCTTGGTAGCAGTGGCACGGTTTCTTGGCCTGCTTTCCCTTGTTCCAGCCTTGCATTGGTCTCCAAGCTGGGCTTGGCTTGAGAAGTATTACCCTCTTGCTTAGAGGACGTAGCACCTCGGGCTGGTCCGTTTCTACGAAAGGGACGAAAATTAGGTTTATTTTTTGCCTTGAAAGGCCGATCCTGAGGAAGGGCGTGGCCCTTACCCCCAGTGATATCAGAGATAATCTCTTTCAAGTCAGGGCCAAACAGCGTTTTTCCCTTGAAAGGAATGTTAAGTAGCTTGTTCTTGGAAGACACATCAGTCCGACCAAGATTTCAACCAAAGCGCTCTGCGCGCCACAATAGCAAACCCAGAATTCTTAGCCGCTAACCTAGCCAATTGCAAAGTGGCGTCTAGGGTGAAAGAATTAGCCAATTTGAGAGCATTGATTCTGTCCATAATCTCCTCATAAGGAGGAGAATCACTATCGACCGCCTTTATCAGCTCATCGAACCAGAAACATGCGGCTGTAGCGACAGGGACAAATGCATGCAATAGGTTGTAGAAGGTAACCCCTGCTGAACAAACATCTTTTTAAGCAAACCTTCTAATTTTTTATCCATAGGATTCTTTGAAAGCACAACTATCCTCTATGGGTATAGTGGTGCGTTTGTTTTAAAGTGGAAACCGCTTCCCTCGACCTTGGGACTGTCTGCCATAAGTCCTTTCTGGGGTCGACCAAAGGAAACAATTTTTTAAATATGGGGGGAGGGACGAAAGGAATACCGGGCCTTTCCCATTCTTTATTAACAATGTCCGCCACCCGCTTGGGTATAGGAAAAGCTTCTGGGAGCCCGGCACCTCTAGGAAACATGTCCTTTTTACATAGCTTCTCTGGGATGACCAACTTGTCACAATCATCCAGAGTGGATAATACCTCCTTAAGCAGAATGCGGAGATGTTCCAACTTAAATTTAAATGCAATCACATCAGGTTCAGCCTGTGAGAAATGTTCCCCTGAATCAGTAATTTTCTCCCTCAGACAAAACCTCCCTGGCCCCATCAGACTGGGTTAGGGGCCCTTCAGAGATATTAGTATCAGCGTTGCCATGCTCTTCAGTATCTAAAACAGAGCATGCCGCGCTTACGCTGACAAGTGTTCATTTGGGCTAAAATGTTTTTGACAGAATTATCCATTTACAGCCGTTATTGTTGCATAGTAAGGAGTATTGGCGCGCTAGATGTACTAGGGGCCTCCTGAGTGGGCAAGACTCGTGTAGACGAAGGAGGGGAATGATGCAGTACCATGCTTACTCCCTCACTTGAGGAATCATCTTGGGCATCATTGTCATTATCACATAAATCACATTTATTTAAATGAATAGGAATTCTGGCTTCCCCACATTCAGAACACAGTCTATCTGGTAGTTCAGACATGTTTAAACAGGCATAAACTTGATAACAAAAGTACAAAAACGTTTTAAAATAAAACCGCTACTGTCACTTTAAATTTTAAACTGAACACACTTTATTACTGCAATTGCGAAAAAACATGAAGGAATTGTACAAAATTCACCAAATTTTCACCACAGTGTCTTAAAGCCTTAAAAGTATTGCACACCCAAATTTGGAAGCTTTAACCCTTAAAATAACGGAAACCGGAGCCGTTTTAAACTTTAACCCCTTTACAGTCCCTGGTATCTGCTTTGCTGAGACCCAACCAAGCCCAAAGGGGAATACGATACCAAATGACGCCTTCAGAAAGTCTTTTCTAAGTATCAGAGCTCCTCACAACATGCGACTGCATGCCATGCCTCTCAAAACAAGTGCGCCACACCGGCGCGAAAATGAGGCTCTGCTTATGCTTTGGGAAAGCCCCTAAGGAATAAGGTGTCTAATACAGTGCCTGCCGATATTCTTATATCAAAATACCCAATAAAATGATTCCTCAAGGCTAAATAGTGTTAATAATGAAGTCGATTTAGCCCAGAAAAGTCTACAGTCTTAATAAGCCCCTTGTGAAGCCCTTATTTATGATCGTAATAAACATGGCTTTACCGGATCCCATAGGGAAAATGACAGCTTCCAGCATTACATCGTCTTGTTAGAATGTGTCATACCTCAAGCAGCAAGAGACTGCATACTGTTCCCCCAACTGAAGTTAATAGCTCTCAACAGTCCTGTGTGGAACAGCCATGGATTTTAGTTACGGTTGCTAAAATCATTTCCTCATACAAACAGAAATCCTTCATCTCTTTTCTGTTTCTGAGTAAATAGTACAATACCAGCACTATTTCAAAATAACAAACTCTTGATTGAATAATAAAAACTACAGTTAAACACTAAAAAACTCTAAGCCATCTCCGTGGAGATGTTGCCTGTACAACGGCAAAGAGAATGACTGGGGTAGGAGGAGCCTAGGAGGGATCATGTGACCAGCTTTGCTGGGCTCTTTGCCATTTCCTGTTGGGGAGGAGAATATCCCACAAGTAAGGATGACGCCGTGGACCGGACACACCTATGTTGGAGAAATACTGTTTTGACACAGCGATCCTTTTAACAGGATTATGTAACAGGATTATGACAGCAAACCATTTCTGGTTTGCTGTCATAATCCTGTTAAAAGGATCACTGTGTCAAAACAGTACTTTGAAGCAAAAAAAATGAGAATTTGCATATCTAATTTGCATATCTTACCCACAATTTTCTTGTGCATTGGTAACATTGTATATTAAGAATTTCTGGGGGAAAGCAAGCGGGAATACTTGCCTAGATGTGCTAATTTCCTATGCAAATATTTACATTGATTTATATATATATATATATATATATATATATATATATATATATATATATATACACACACACACACACACAGACACTGATCAGCCATTACATTAAACCACCTGTCTTATATCATGTAGGTCCCCCTCATGCTGCCAAAACAGCTCTGATGCTTCTAGGCATGGGGCTTCCATGGATTGGATCCATTGTTCCAGCACATCCCACAGATGCTCAATAGGATTGAGATCTGGGGAATTTGGAAATCAAGGCAACACCTTGAACTCTTTGGCATGTTCCTCAAACCATTCCTGAATATTTTTTTCAGTGTGGCAGGGTGCATTTTCCTGCTGAAAGAGGTCATTGCCATCAGGGAACACCATTGCCATGAAGTGGTGTACGTGGTCTGAAACAATCTCTAGGTAGGTGGTACATGTCAAAATAGCATCCACATGAATGCCGGGACACAAGGTTTCCCAGCAGAATATTGCTCAGAACATAATACTGCCTCCGCCGGCCTGCCTTCTACTTATAGTGCATCCTGCTGCCATCTCTTCCCTAGGTAAACAATGCACATGCACCCGTCCATCCACCTGATTGAAAAGAAAATGTGAATCATCAGACTAGTCAACCTTCTTCAATTCCTCCATGGTCCACTTCTAATGCTTACGTCCCCATTGAAGGTGCTTTCGGCGGTGGACAGGGTTCATCATGGGCACTCTGAACAGTCTGCATCTACGCAGCCCCATACGTAGCAAACTGTGTTGCACTGTGTGCTCTTAAACATTTCTATCATGGCCAGCATTAATTTTGTCAGCAATTTCAGCTATAGTAGCTCTTCTCTGTGATCGGACCAGACAGGCTAGTCTTCGCTCCCCAAGTGCATCAATGAGTATTGTGCACTCATGACCCTGACGCTGGTTCACTGGTTGTCCTTCCTTGCACCACGTTTGGTAGGTACTAACCACTGCAGACCGGGAACACCACACAAGATTTGCCATTTTGGAGATGCTCTGACCCAGTCGTCAAGTCATCACTATTGTCCCTTGTCAAAGTCACTAAAATCTTTTCGCTTGCCCATTTTTCCTACTTCCAACACATGAAATTCAAGAACTGACTGTTCACTTGCTGCCTAATATATCCCACCCCTTTACAGGTGCCATTGTGACAATATAATCAATGTTATTCACTTCATCTTTCAGTGGTTTTAATATTGTGGCTGATCAGTGTAATTTTTGCTTAATAGTAAAACAAAATTAAATTAGCTTCATAGGATAACATATACACTGGGGATATTCTTCTCATGACAGTTCCATAAAATCTAAATTAATTTATATGTTTAACACTTGCTGATTCTATGTTGATCTTTAGGATTCCTTACTTAAAAATAAAAAAAATCTTTTGCAATATATTGTCATTATTTATTTATTTTGCCCCATTTTCTTCTGAGAATTGGAAGTGCACACTGCAGACTTCACAAGCTTAACTATAATAGATATATGTCCCTAATTGGCCACAGAAGATAAGAGGACACAACTATAACGAGCAAATCAAGGTTATATTTACTGAAACGAGTCAAACGCATTGCTTACTTTTGACACTCATCCAAAACAAAGGCGCGTGGATGATCAATTCCAGACATTGTTACAACAGTCTCTCTTTCAAAGGCTCCAAAGCGTGTTTGGTCCACTGTATGACGTGTGATTGTAGAAGTAGTATAACTGGTCCAGTACAAGGTGTCCCAAGCCCGGTGATACGCTAGCCCTTCCACTGAGCCCACATCTGAAAGAAAGATGGAAAATGCCATTTGATTAATTTTTTGTCCCTTGCAACCACTGTTACATAATTACAATTCTCATTATTCAAATTGATGTCCTGAGTCCGTTAACCTTTGCAATGAACATGAGGCACTTACTAATAAGGAGTATATTCTAAAGAATCATTACCTAAGGTTGTCATGTATATAATAAAAGGTAATCAGTATGATATACATTTCTTATGTATTGAACACACTGAATGTGGCAGATTTAGTTACTAAGATTTAGTTCCATGGCACAGGTGTGAGACAAAAACTTATCACTCATGTTCACTGAACTCAAATGAACTTCACACTTTTCCTTGGCACCACTAAAATGTTATGAAAATGTTTCCAAGCCTAAAATATTTACTCACTTTTGTTATGGACAAGTAATTTCACTAGACAGAATGGAAGGGGTCTCAAAGACTTTGTAGACACAAACTCTGTTGTCTTTATGAAGTATCTCATCTTGCTGATGTGTCTTGCTATCATAAAGCTGACACCAATTTTTTTTTTTTTTTTTTCAAGTTTTCTTTTTCGCTTATTGGGGTGTACAGGGTTAACCAACCCTGCTCCAGTCACCAGTTTGTATTCTATATCTGCCACTCCAGGCAAGCCTGTGACCTAGTTTAGTGGTTGCAAGGGTTAACAAACTCTCTCTAGTCTGTACTAGACCCAGAAAAATTGGCCAAACTCCCTTTAATACCACCCACACTAAACTATCCCTATTGCCACCACCTTAAAGGGACAGTCTACAATATAATTGTTATTGTTTTAAAATATGGATAATCCCATTATTACCCATTCCCCAGTTTTGCATAACCAACAAAGTTATATTAATATACTTTTTACCTCTGCGATTACTAAAGTACATTAATATAACAATGTTGGTTGTGCAAAGCTGGGGAATGGGTAGTAAAGGCATTATCTATCTTTTAAAACATAACGATTTTAGTGTAGACTGTCCCTTTAAGATTATTATGTGGGAAATCCTAAGGAAAAATCCAGACTAACAAATTACAAATCCTAAAACACAATTTAGCAAAAAAAAAAATCTAAAAAACACAGTACTAGTTATTGCCAGTCTCTCCAGTAAAGTGGTTCAAATATTAGACAAAGGCAAAATTAAATAAAGGAACATTTACTGGGGACAAAAAAGTGTCACAGTGCATTTATATATATATAAAAAAAAAAAAGAGTTAAACAATTAAACACAAAAAGGAGAAAATAACAGAACCTATCACTTTACCAAAAGAATAGACTCTGCTCCAGAGAGATGGAATGAAGAATAGTCAAATACACTGTTTCAGACAGCCTCCCATGTAGAATGACAACATTTAATTTGTTGAAATACCAGTTAAATACATTTTACCTGAGGTCAGGTTTCTGACCAGGCCTGTCCAGAGTGGGCATGGAAAGTAGCCACCCCTCTTTTATGGCATACCTTAAAAAGGACAGTCTACACTAAAAATACTATTGTTTAAAAAGATAGATAATGCCTTTACTACCCATTCCCCAGCTTTGCACAACCAACATTGATATATTAATATACTTTATAACATTTAAACTTATACATTTCTGCGTGTTTCTAAGCCACTATAGATAGCCTCTTATCACATGCTTTTATATTTGCTTTTCACAACAGGAGACTGCTAGTTCATGTGGGCTATATAGATAACATTGTGTTAACGCCCGAGGAGT
>NC_069501.1:1005314360-1005331860 GCF_027579735.1 Bombina bombina | reverse complement strand
TAACGTTGATGTATCTGACAGTTTAATGTCTATACTTAAATGAGAAAAAGAATTCCCAGATTTGCAGAGTTGTTGAATGTATTAAGCAAAACTGTGTGAATTAAAATGATTTGTATTAAGAAAGAAATTTGTTCTACCAAACTGTATCAGATTGTAAAATAAAGTTGTTTTTTTCAGTAACTACTGTATAATTTATCTGTTTCTCATGTGAAATGTGTCGATTCCTTAGACTTTCTTATTTTATATAAAAAAAAAAAAAGATGGCAACCCTAGCAGGTTTAAAAAAAAAAATACCTACAATCCAAATTTAGAAATCCATCATATTCTCTATGATACTGCAACACATTTTTTTACACATCAAATTGAATTCACCCTAAAGTACCAGGCTGTACTAACCCTTCTGTCTGTCTTTGTTGAACACTTTGATGTCTTTAAGTTGCACCCCAATGCCAGTCCTCAGTGACACCGATTCTGTAGCATTTTCCTTGTTGCCTCTTTTGATAGATCCGTTGGCATGAGTCCTGTATTTGCATCCAAAAGGTTAGGAGATTCAGATTTTTTTTTTTTAACGCCAACATATGCACACAATATTGCAGCTGACTAGTTAGACTAATACGCAGCAAAATACTGATGGTCAGAGCTGCCAAGCTCTAATATAATAACGGCAGTGACAAAACCTATGGTTTTCCAACAGGGGGGTTTGGTTAAGCACATCTAATGAAAACATATTTTATTTTAATGCTCATATTGTGGTTTTCTTCATGGTTAAAGGAATATGATACAAAATAAATCATTGTGTAGCAAATCTGAACATCCAAACAAATTAGATGAGTTTTTTTCTGCAGAAAACCTCAGCTAATAGTGTTTTTACTTAAACAAGCGATTCTGGGTAATAATATGCAAATAGGTTTCACAAACCTCCATATTCCTTTATGCTTCTAACATCTATTTTAAGTACAAGCTCACTTGTGCCGATATAGTGCTGCTCAAAACTGCTTTAAAGGGACAGTCTAGTATAAATTAAACTTTCATTATTCAGATAGGACTTTTAATTTTAATTGACTTTCCAATTTACTTTTATCATCAAATTTGCTTTTTTTTCTTGGTATTCTTAGTTTAAACTAAACATAGGTAGGCTCATATGCTAATTTCTAAGCCTTTGAGGGCTGCCTCTTATCACATTCTTTTTAAATCTCTTTTCAACACAAAGAGACAGAAAGTACATGTGGGCTATATAGATAACACTGTGTTCAGGCACAGAAAGTTATTTAAGATCTAGCACAATACAATGCTAAATTTAAGACAATAGATAATAAACAGTCACAGTCATGTGATCAGGGGGGCTGGAAGAAGGTTCCTAGATACAAGGTAATCACAAAGGTAAAAAGTATATTAATATAACTGTGTTGGTTATGCAAAACTGGGGAATCAGTAATAAAGCGATTATCTATCTTTTAAAACAATAAGAATTCTATGGTTGACTGTCCCTTTAAAGCACAATAAAAATAGAAGTCAGCAATAAAACAAACAATATACTGTTAGAAAAAAATCTTAAAGTAAATATTCTGTATAACTCACACTCTGCCTCTTTATTAAACAAATTATCCCAAAATTAATTTGTAAGTAATATATTTCAAACAGGTATAAAGTCTCGCGCAAACAATGCTGGTGTGGTTTAAAATAATTATCCTAACCTTGAAATTGTTAGAAACAATTTCAAGTTAGATAATTATTTTAAACCACACCAGCATTGTTTGCGCCAGACTTTATACCTGTTTTGAAAAATAATACAAACAATGTCTGACCCTTGTTAGTGTTAGAAATCAAGGGGCACTTTGTACATTACTGAATCCTACAGAAAGGAGCTGGTATCAGAGCCAAACCACTAATAGTAACAAAAAGGTGAGGATAGAAAAAAAAACCTCTCCAATGTAATTGAAAATAAATACATAAAAAACAGATAATTATGTAGCACTTTGGCACATCCAAACAAATTAGATTATGTAGTTGCACACTTCTATTCCTTCTACACTTTATAGCTCTCTTTAGCAGCATTGTACTGACACAAAAAAAGTTTATATTAAATACAGATTTTAGAAGCAAACATTTGGGGCATTCCATACTACTGCATATGCTTTCAAAGATCCCTTAGTGCAAACACTGTTAGATGAGATTTTCAGTAGAAAGTTGTCTAATTTGTTTAAACTCATTACTTAAAGAGGTAGTGGAACTCATTGCCTAAGGAGGTAGCAAATGCCAATACCTTAGATACATTTAAAAATGTTTTAGACACATTTCTGGTTAGAAAAAGAATACAGTGATATGTTACAGGGATTGTTAAATGGGCCACCTTTTTAAATTGGATTCATTTAAGTTCAACTGGAGCTTTTATTGTAAGTATATTAAGATTTGTATAGGTTGAACTCAATGGACTTCTGCTTTTTTCAACCTCATCTACTATGGTACACTGATCTATTTTGCTTTGAAAGTGTTTTGGAAAAGTTTATTATAAGTGACACTTTTTCAACAGAAAAGCAGTCCTTAAAGGATCTAATGGATGAGTTGTACAAAAATATGCATTGCTTGATAAATCTAATTAAAACAATATTGAAATTAACATTACTTTTCTAGGGAATAATATCTTTATCATGCTGATTCATATGCGTCCTAAATAAAACTTGATTTTAATGTTTCCTTAAAGCACCTACATTTGTTTGTTTGCCATATATAACTAGGAGGTGATGTGTTAGTGTTAAGCCTCACCTGTCGCTCCAGTAAATATAATCTCCAAAGACAGAAACTGAGAACATGTCCATATTGTTGCTGGACAGCACCACCTCTCTATTCTTTCCAGTCTCCAAATCAATTCTCTCGATCTTATCTGTTCGTGCGTCACACCAGTACAGCTTACTGTCCTGTAGGCATAGACAGATTATTACGCAAGTTGCAGACATTTAAATCCTAAAATAACCACATCAGCAAAACACCTAAGATGTATAAAGATAATATAATATGGCATGCTCAGCTACTGAAATAGGTATTACATAAAAAATTGTAAGATGATGAAAATAAATTCAGTGATCCAATTTGTCTACTCTCGTCACCATACATAACTTAAAAGAAACAATTTTCCAATTTACTTCCATTATCTAAATGTGCACAATCTTTTTATATGCACGTTCCTGAGGCACCAGCACCTACTTAGCATTTTACATGATATACGTACAGTATATGCATTTTGTGATTGGCTGATGGCTGTCACATGGTACAGGGGAAGGAAAATTTAGCAAAATTTGAAATTTGTCAGAGAAAAATCGACTACTTATTCAGAATAAGTGCTATTGCATTGGCTTTTTATTATGCATTTTATTATTTGTTGCAATTCTACTGTATTCAATGGTCCTTTACATTAACTATTATAGTAACGTAACTTCAGCTGCTGACTGGATCAGCAACTGTTTCTGCTGACCAGTGCTCTACTGGTCCGGAGTAGTACTTCTACTATGTGTTTAACATAGTTAAACACATGATGGTGAAGGGCAGTTTGTCTTAAAATTGCATGCTTTAACAAATTAGAGAGCATTTCATTTTTTGACTGTAATGGATATTTAAGTCCAGAAAAAAATTGGACCTAAAGATGGACTACTGAGCATGTATTTTTTTTGCAGATTAAATAAAACTTTACAGACATTGCAAGAATTTAGGACACTGCAAAAATCCTACATAAAGGATGTAACCATTTCTCAGAGAAGATATTGATAAACTAAACAAACCCTTCTTTGAAAGCGATGCCTGTTTTTTATTTAATGAAATTGTGACACAAAAGGGTAAACATTGTTTGACTTCCTGCATTTCTGCACGTGAGAAGTCGGAAGGGTTTTCCTACCTCATAATCTATTGAAATTCCATTGGGCCAACTGATGCTGACTTCAACTAACACAAACCGCTCACTGCCATCCAATCGAGATCGCTCAATGCGTGGGTACTGGCCCCATTCTGTCCAGAACAGATAACTGTACAGTAAGAAAAAAGCAGGGAGAGATGAGGTGACAATATGGATTTGCAGTAATAAAACCAAAGCATGTAAGGTCACGGAGAGATATAGAGGTCACACAGACAAATCTATTTAAGGAGTGTGCCGTTTTCCCCTCACCCTTTCTCTGGATGAACTGTGATGGCTCTTGGCTTGTCCAGCCCTCGTGAGATCACCACATACCGGAAAGAGCCATTTAGACGCGCAACCTCAATTACATCAAATCCCTGGTCTGTCCAATAGATGTTACCTGAGGTTTAAAAAAAAAAAAAAAAATAATGAATGAATATGAGGTTAATTCTGCCCATACGCAAGAATTTCCAAACCACCTTATAAAAAGTATAGTGAGGATTAACCTGAATGGCAGATAAATTAAAAAGAGAAGCATGATATAATACAGTGCTAAAAAAGTCTTGTCATATATATATAAATATATATATATATATATATATACATATACACACACACAAATGTAAATGTATATACACATATGTATATGTATGTAAATACATACACCTATAAATACATCTGCACGCACACACAAACACATAGATACAGTATATATACTGCAGACATCCCAACTCTCCCTGAAGTTCAGGGAGTCTCCCTGATTGTAATAGCGGCTCCCTGATGCCAGCAAATGGAATGCAATCTCCCTGAAACTCCAAGTACTATGATCCAATGTGGCCCAAAACCGGAAAAAGTGTTTCTTTAAGGAATGCCTTTAGTTGGTGGGACGTTATAGAACCCTCAAAGCATGCATCAGTAACCAAAAAGCCCCCACTTATTCTAATAAAATAAAACACAAATACTACCTTATTTACTGCACGTAATTTATATACTAAAATATTTAAGCATTCAACAAGCGTACGAAAATAGGTTTGTTTTACATGGTTGTGCAATAAAACTACTTTTTTTTTAATGTGTCTTTAGTGGGAAGCTACTTTAATTATAAGTCTCTATCTTATTTAGGGTTTCAATGTGTCCAATATATAACAGGGGTAGGGGTGGTGGCTGCGCAGTAGCGGGAGAAGCCACCTCCCTGAAATTAGTTTTTGCAGGTTAGGATGTCTGTATACTGTGTATATAGATATATATATATATATATATACACACACACACACACACACAGACAAATGTATATGTATATATACACATATGTATGTACTTTTTTTCAAACACCTTATACCATAGCTTTTTTATTAAAACATGCTTTTATTTTTATTAGATAGTGTTTATATGATTATGAGGGTAGCTGTACTTTTACATGTATTTATGTTGTGTTTAATGCTTTTCTTTTTCTTCCCCTACCCGTTATGCAAGCTCTCAAATTGCGCTGATCCAAGGAGTGTAAATCATGATTGCGCTTGAGCTAATGAGTTTACTTTCAAGTCGTAATACACATGCTATTTTTACGTCAGAGAAAAAAAAGCAGAGAGAAAATCCAATATTGCTTGCGCGCAACAGTTAGCGTACCACTTGTAAACTAGCCCATTAACGCAAAATAGACTAACTCTACCCTTACCAAATAAAACCTACCTACCTTTAGGGGCTAATAGTGTAATGGGTTACTTTGCGTTGGGGGGTTGGTAGTTTAGGGGTTAATAGTGTAGTGGAGACTTTGCGGTGGGCTATGTGGCGGTTTAGGGGTTATTAGAGTAGGGGCTTATGGCGATTCGGTTTAGCGTACAAGTAGTTTTTTTTTTTCTCCATTGATTTCTATGGGGGAATAGGTTATTGCACGCTCGATATTGTAATTTTGTCTTTTTGCCCGCTTCGGGCTAACGCTGGAGCAATAACTTTTTAGTTTCAACTCGTAATACCAGTGCAACCCGCTGCAAGCGAAAAGTTTACTACTAGCAAAGTTAGCACTCTAGCGAAAGCGCTAACTAGTGCTCCACTTGTAATCTATCCCTTATTTTTATATTGCTGGTTGCATTATTCCTATAATGTGCTTCATTATTGGTTCACTACGGTTAACAAACTGCATTTTCACTTAAAATGATGACATTGTTTTTTTATGCTCATATGCGCTCCCACTTACCAACACCATTAGCTATTATTCCGGGATTGTAAGGAATCATTACTACTACTATATATACTGAATTATAATATATACTGTTTTTTAATTGGCAACCATGTCTAAGGGATATTCAAAGATAAATTCTGACACCTGGGGCACTTATTTTAGGTGTTTAAAAGTTATACATTTTGTTCCTCTGCACAAACACAACTATCATGGACATCCTATCTCAGTATCCTATATAAAAAAAAAATTTCTAAGGTTTTAGATTCTTGTGTGATGGTGAGATTCTGTCACTAATAAAAATAGAAAAACTATAATCATAACACATTCATATAAGCAAATAAAGATACATGGAGATTACGTTTGATTATATGTATTAAAGGGACATTCCAGTCTAAATTTAAATGCACATAGATGAGTTACATCTTTGTAAACGTTATCACTGTTTTAGTGTTAACATTTTACCATGCACGTGCATGTGTAGCATAGCTAGATATTATCAGTGCACCAGCATTTTAAATACTGCAGCTGCACAGAGCGTCATTATCAGATGGTACAACCACCTTGGGCTCTCTGAGCAAGTGCAATGTTTAAAATGCTTGTGCATGGTGCATACTTAAATACGGTTTTAAAACAGCTATAGCTTTTATTAGAAACATTATTGCTAATACATATACAGTATATTACAAAAATGCTTCTATTCAAAACTGAAATGCATCTATATGGATTCCAAATTGAACTGGAATGTCCCTTTAAATCATAGTAAGATATTTCTGCTCTGGGTTTTTCTACCCAATAATTCCATCACAAGTTACATTAAAGGGCCAGTAAACCTAAAAAAATAATGTTATATAATTCTGCACATAGTGCAGAATTATATAACATTATATGAGTGCAAACTTTATACAACCTAATATATCCGGTGAAAAAAACAGGGTTTTCCAGACCCGCCCTCTGTGCTCTACTGAGCGCGTTTGGTTTTCCCTCAGAGCGCATCTGGCCAGCTGTCTAGTAACAGCCCGGCCCGACCGCGCCATTACACTCAATGCAGCTCGCTAACAGCCCGCCCGGCCCGACCGCGCCATTACACTCAATGCAGCTCGCTCCTGCTAGGGGGGCATATACTGCATTTTCATATGAAATGTACACAACAAAATTCTTATTTTAAACATTATACAAAACAAATATTTGCACCATTCACACAAAAATAAGCAAGAAAAAATTTTCACCAAAAATCGTATGTTAACAAAAAAGTAGAATTAGTATGTAATTTACACAGGAATAAATCAAATTAAATATGCACAGCGTAAATCGTAATTGTAGTACACTGGATGTGCAAAAATCACACAGAAATACGTACTTATAAATACAAAATGCAAAGCGTAATTGTTGTTTTTTCGTAAAATGGGCTGAACATGGGCCTTCCATGGATTATGCAAATCTACTGTATTACTACTGACTCCCACTGTACTGTCTGTTGTTTTATTTTGTTTGCACCAGGTAAGGACTGCATAATTCATTGGATATTGGCACAGCAGAACTTGAAAATTAACTAAAGATTTATAAATAAAATATAAAAATACTAATAAACTAACCTCATATTATATACCAATATTATCTTACAATCATGTTTTGAAGCGAATGATCATTATACTTGTTCATGAAAAAAAAAGGAAATATCCTATAATATAAAAAGTCAGGTATGTTTGTCCGAAGCTGTCATGCGCAGTAGAGACTGCACGAGGACAAACATACCTGGCCGTAAGAAAGGATCAGTCAGTGGGCGGGAGCGGGTGTGGTCGAGCGGGTAGCGGCCGTGGCGGGGCATGGCCGGTGGGAGCATGGGCGGGTGGGACCGCTGCACTGCAGAAAGTGGCCCATGTACACGAGCTTTAGGACTAGTAAATATATATTTGGAGAGTGTGATTATCCTCTTATTTATGTTCATCAATCATTGTCTCACCTGCTATCCAGTCCACAGCAATGCCCTCAACTCTGCCAATACCATTAGTAACTACATCTTCGCGCCAGGTCTGGTCACGCTTGGCCCGACTGATAGTGCTGAGTCCCATGTCAACCCAGTAGATTGTATCGTTCTCTGAAAAATGAATATAAAATGAGCTAATAAAAAGTGATTAGGTTTGGGAGATATAGGTACCACATACTGAAAACACCATCTGCTGAACAAGATGTGGCAGAAAAAAAACACTACACTAAGGAGAAAGAGGTTAGATTTTATTTAAACAGACACCAACAACTCATTGCACAAAAAAATGAAAAAGCAACTGTAAATAAATAAGGACACTGAAATGACATTGTACTGGTGTGTACAAATATGTGTATACATCTGTATTAATAGGTGATTACAGGATATAAAGAAAAACTAAATTTATGTTTACCTGATAAATTTATTTATTTCTTTACACGATGAGTCCACGGATCATCTAATTACTATTGGGAATATCACTCCTGCCCAGCAGGAGGCAGCATAGAGCACCACAGCAAAGCGGTTAAATATCACCTCCCTTCCCTCTAACCCCAGTCAATCGACCGAAGTAAAAGAGAGAAAGGAAGCAACAAAGGTGCAGAGGTGTCTGAAGTTTATAACATACCAACAACCTGTCTAAAGAACAGGGCGGGTCGTGGACTCATCGTGTCAAGAAAGAAAGAAATTTATCAGGTAAGCATACATTTTGTTTTCTTTCTAATGACACGATGAGTCCATGGATTATCTAATTACTATTGGGAATCAATACCCAAGCTAGAGGACACAAATGATAAGGGAGGGACAAGACAGGGAGCCTGATGAACAGAGCTGAGGCTAACTGAGGCCAGGCCAGAAGAGCATTGAAAATTGCTCTTAGTTCCAGAATGTTTATGGGTAGAACAGACTCCGACCGAGTCTATGTTCCCTGAGCCTTTAGAGAGCCCCAGATTGCTCCCCATCCCAAAAGGCTGGCATCTGTTGTCACAATCACCCAAGAGGGTCTGCGAAAGCGGGTCATCTGGGAGAGATGATCCTGAGACAACTACCAAAGTACAGAATCCCTTGTCTCCTTCTCCAGCTGTAATCGTGGAGACAGATCCGCATAATCTCCACTTCCTGAGCATGCTTAACTGCAGAGGTCTGAGGTGGAAATGGCCGAACGGGTTGATGTCCATTGCCGCTACCATCAACCCGATTACCTCCATGCACTGAGCCACTGATGGCCGAATAGAGGACTGAAGAGCTAGGCAAGAATCAAAAATCTTTGATTTCCTGACATCTGTCAGAAAAATTTTCATTGATAAGGAATCTATTATGGTTCCCAAGAAAATTACCCTTGTATTTGGATCTAAGGAACTCTTTTTCAAATTCACCTTCCATCTGTGAGACCGAAGGAAACCTAACAACATTTCCGTGTGTGATCTTGCTTGTTGAAAGAAAGGCGCCTGAACCAGAATGTCGTCCAGATAAGTTGCCACTGCAATGCCCCACAATCGGAGCACTGCCAGAAGGGATCCCAGAGTTTTTGAGAAATTTCTGGGAGCTGTGGCAAGACCGAATGGAAGAGCCGTGAACTGGAAGGGTTTGTCTAGAAATGCAAACTTGTGATGGTCCCTGTGGATGGGAACATGCAGGTACACGTCCTTTAAATCCACCATTGTCATAAACTGACCCTCCTGGACCAAAGAAAGAATGGAACGAATAGTTTCCATCTTGAAGGATGGCACTCTGAGAAACTTGTTTAGACTCTTCAGATCTACAATTGGTCTGAAGGTTCCCTCCTTTTTGGGAACCACAAACAGATTGGAATAGAACCCCAGACTCTTTTCCTGCATTGGAACAGGAACTATCACTCCCAGGTCGGAGAGGTCCCGTACACCATGTAAGAACGCCTCTCTTTTTGTCTTAAAAGCAGAAATCTGCCCCTGGGAGGAAAGGTCTTAAACTCTAGCTTGTATCCTTGGGACATGATGTCCACCACCTAGGGATCCTGAACATCTCGAACCTAAGCCTGAGTGAAGAATGAAAGTCTGCCCCCTAAAAAGATCCGGTTCCGGATCAGGGGCAGGCCCTTCATGCTGTCTTAGCCTCAACAGCAGGCTTCTTGGATTGCTTTCCCTTGTTCCAAGACTGATTGGGCCTCCAGAAAGACTTGGACTGCTCCTGCTTGGAGGAGGGAGTAGAAGGATTTCCCTTGAAATTTCGAAAGGAACGAAAATTACTCTGACATCCTTTTTGTTTATTTCTCTTATCCTGAGGGAGGAAATGTCCCTTTCCTCCCATAATATCAGAAATGATTTCCGTCAAACCAGGACCAAACAAGGTCTTTTACCTTGTAAGGAATCGCGAAAAGTTTAGACTTAGATGACACCTCCGCAGATTTTAACCATAAGATTTTAACCATAAAGCTCTGCGAGCCAGAATGGCAAAACCTGAAATCTTAGCTCCCAGCTTAATAACCTGAAGGGAAGCATCTGTAATAAAGGAATTGGCCAACTTAAGGGCCTTAATCCTATCCTGGATTTCTTCGAGTGGAGTGTCTGTCTGAATGGATTCAGACAATGCATCAAACCAATATGCGGCCGCACTAGTTACCGTAGCAATACAAACGGTACAAACGGGGTTGCCATCGAAAACCCTGGTGTACATACATCTTCTTGAGTAACCCCTCTAACTTTTTGTCCATAGGATCCTTAAAGGAACAACTATCCTCTATTGGAATAGTAGTTCTCTTGGCTAGTGTGGAAATTGCCTTCCATCTTGGGTACCGTCTGCCAAGATTCCTTGATAGAATCTTCTATAGGAAACATCTTTTTAAATATAGGGGATGGAGAAAAAGGGATACCCAGTCTCTCTCATTCCTTAGCAATGATCTATGTTGCCCTATCTGGTACAGGAAATACCTCCACCATGTAGGGCACGTCCAAATACTTGTTTAGCTTACTAGACTTCTTAGGATTGACTACGACGGTAGTGTCTGTCATCCAGGGTAGCTAAAACCTTCTTAAGAAACAAACGGAGGTGTCCTAGCTTAAACCTGAAGGATACAACTTCAGTATCAGCAGGAGGAATTACACTGTCTAAGTCTGAGATTTCACCCTCAGATGCTACCGAATTATCCTCCTCCTCAGGCTTCTGGGAGGGTTTTGAAATAGCAACAACTGTGTCAGAAACCTCACTTACTGATTGTTTACTTTTCCTCTTGCGCTTTCCCTGCAGCATGGGAAAAGCAGACAATGCATCAGAAACCACAGAGGACATGAGAGAAGCGATGTCTTGCAAAGTAACTCCAGATGGTGTAATGGAGGAAGCACAGAGCACTGGCTTTATGGACCTTAAGTTTTGGGATACTTGAGGAGAAAGCTGCGACATATTTTGAACATTGTCAGAAGGCTCCTGAACAGCATCCGCCCTAGACAACGTTGGCTCAGAAAAAAGTATTTGCCTATAATGTAAAGTTCTCTCAATACATGAGGAAAAGAAAGGGATTGATGGTTCAACACATTAGCATCAAAACATAAAAAACATGTAACATCTTGCAGGGCCTCTTGGTCCATCTTTATTCACCCCAAAAATACTGAATAATTAGATAAAAATTTGATATTTTATTAAAAAAAACAGAATTTATGTTTACCTGATAAATTACTTTCTCCAACGGTGTGTCCGGTCCACGGCGTCATCCTTACTTGTGGGATATTCTCTTCCCCAACTGGAAATGGCAAAGAGCCCAGCAAAGCTGGTCACATGATCCCTCCTAGGCTCCGCCTACCCCAGTCATTCGACCGACGTTAAGGAGGAATATTTGCATAGGAGAAACCATATGTTACCGTGGTGACTGTAGTTAAAGAAAATAAATTATCAGACCTGATTAAAAAAAAACCAGGGCGGGCCGTGGACCGGACACACCGTTGGAGAAAGTAATTTATCAGGTAAACATAAATTCTGTTTTCTCCAACATAGGTGTGTCCGGTCCACGGCGTCATCCTTACTTGTGGGAACCAATACCAAAGCTTTAGGACACGGATGAAGGGAGGGAGCAAATCAGGTCACCTAAATGGAAGGCACCACGGCTTGCAAAACCTTTCTCCCAAAAATAGCCTCAGAAGAAGCAAAAGTATCAAATTTGTAAAATTTAGAAAAAGTGTTGCAGTGAAGACCAAGTCGCTGCCTTACATATCTGATCAACAGAAGCCTCGTTCTTGAAGGCCCATGTGGAAGCCACAGCCCTAGTGGAGTGAGCTGTGATTCTTTCAGGAGGCTGCCGTCCGGCAGTCTCATAAGCCAATCGGATAATGCTTTTAATCCAGAAGGAGAGAGAGGTAGAAGTTGCTTTTTGACCTCTCCGTTTACCAGAATAAACAACAAACAAAGACAAAGTTTGTCTGAAATCCTTAGTAGCTGCTAAGTAAAATTTGAGAGCACGAACTACATCCAAGTTGTGCAACAAACGTTCCTTCTTTGAAACTGGATTAGGACACAAAGAAGGCACAACTATCTCCTGGTTAATGTTTTTGTTAGAAACAACTTTTGGAAGAAAACCAGGTTTAGTACGCAAAACCACCTTATCTGCATGGAACACCAGATAAGGAGAAGAACACTGCAGAGCAGATAATTCTGAAACTCTTCTAGCAGAAGAAATTGCAACCAAAAACAAAACTTTCCAAGATAATAACTTAATATCAACGGAATGTAAGGGTTCAAACGGAACCCCCTGAAGAACTGAAAGAACTAGGTTGAGACTCCAAGGAGGAGTCAAAATTTTGTAAACAGGCTTGATTCTAACCAGAGCCTGAACAAAGGCTAGAACATCTGGCACAGCTGCCAGCTTTTTGTGAAGTAACACAGACAAGGCAGAAATCTGTCCCATCAAGGAACTTGCAGATAATCCTTTTTCCAATCCTTCTCGAAGGAAGGATAGACTCTTAGGAATCTTAACCTTGTCCCAAGGGAATCCTGCAGATTCACACCAACAGATATACCAAATTATGTGGTAATTTTTCTGGTTACAGGCTTTCAGGCCTGAACAAGAGTATTAATAACAGAATCTGAGAACCCTCGCTTTGATAAGATCAAGCGTTCAATCTCCAAGCAGTCAGCTGGAGTGGGTCGAACGGACCTAGAACAAGAAGGTCTCGTCTCAAAGGTAGCTTCCATGGTGGAGCCGATGACATATTCACCAGATCTGCATACCAAGTCCTGCGTGGCCACGCAGGAGCTATCAAAATCACCGACGCCCTCTCCTGATTGATCCTGGCTACCAGCCTGGGGATGAGAGGAAACGGCGGGAACACATAAGCTAGTTTGAAGGTCCAAGGTGCTACTAGTGCATCCACTAGAGCCGCCTTGGGATCCCTGGATCTGTACCCGTAGTAAGGAACTCTGAAGTTCTGACGAGAGGCCATCAGATCCATGTCTGGAATGCCCCACGGTTGAGTGACTTGGGCAAAGATTTCCGGATGGAGTTCCCACTCCCCCGGATGCAATGTCTGACGACTCAGAAAATCCGCTTCCCAATTTTCCACTCCTGGGATGTGGATAGCAGACAGGTGGCAGGAGTGAGACTCCGCCCATAGAATGATTTTGGTCACTTCTTCCATCGCTAGGGAACTCCTTGTTCCCCCCTGATGGTTGATGTATGAACTTGGCCCTCGCTAGCTGAGGCCAAGCTTTGAGAGCATTGAATATCGCTCTCAGTTCCAGAATATTTATCGGTAGAAGAGATTCTACCCGAGACCAAAGACCCTGAGCTTTCAGGGATCCCCAGACCGCGCCCCAGCCCATCAGACTGGCGTCGGTCGTGACAATGACCCACTCTGGTCTGCGGAAGGTCATCCCTTGTGACAGGTTGTCCAGGGACAGCCACCAACGGAATGAGTCTCTGGTCCTCTGATTTACTTGTATCTTCGGAGACAAGTCTGAATAGTCCCCATTCCACTGACTGAGCATGAACAGTTGTAATGGTCTTAGATGAATGCGCACAAAAGGAACTATGTCCATTGCCGCTACCATCAAACCTATCACTTCCATGCACTGCGCTATGGAAGGAAGAGGAACGGAATGAAGTATCCGACAAGAGTCTAGAAGTTTTGTTTTTCTGGCTTCTGTCAGAAAAATCCTCATTTCTAAGGAGTCTATTATAGTTCCCAAGAAGGGAACCCTCGTTGACGGAGATAGAGAACTCTTTTCCACGTTCACTTTCCATCCGTGAGATCTGAGAAAGGCCAGGACAATGTCCGTGTGAGCCTTTACTTGAGGAAGGGACGACGCTCGTATCAGAATGTCGTCCAAGTAAGGTACTACAGCAATGCCCCTTGGTCTTAGCACCGCCAGAAGGGACCCTAGTACCTATGAGAAAATCCTAGGAGCAGTGGCTAATCCGAAAGAAAACGCCACGAACTGGAAATGCTTGTCCAGGAATGCAAACCTTAGGAACCGATGATGTTCCTTGTGGATAGGAATATGTAGATACGCATCCTTGAAATCCACCTTGGTCATGAATTGACCTTCCTGGATGGAAGGAAGAAGTGTTCGAAAGGTTTCCATCTTGAACGATGGAACCTTGAGAAACTTGTTCAAGATCTTGAGATCTAAGATTGGTCTGAACGTTCCCTCTTTTTTGGGAACTATGAACAGATTGGAGTAGAACCCCATCCCTTGTTCTCCTAATGGAACAGGATGAATCACTCCCATTTTTAGCAGGTCTTCTACCCAATGTAAGAATGCCTGTCTTCTTATGTGGTCTGAAGACAACTGAGACCTGTGGAACCTCCCCCTTGGAGGAAGCCCCTTGAACTCCAGAGAATAACCTTGGGAGACTATTTCTAGCGCCCAAGGATCCAGAACATCTCTTGCCCAAGCCTGAGCGAAGAGAGAGAGTCTGCCCCCCACCAGATCCGGTCCCGGATCGGGGGCCCGCATTTCATGTTGTCTTGGTAGCAGTGGCAGGTTTCCTGGCCTGCTTTCCTTTGTTCCAGCCTTGCATAGGTCTCCAGGCTGGATTGGCTTGAGAAGTATTACCTTCCTGCTTAGAGGACGTAGCCCTTGGGGCTGATCCGTTTCTGCGAAAGGGACGAAACTTAGGTTTATTTTTGGTCTTGAAAAGACCTATCCTGAGGAAGGGCGTGGCCCTTGCCCCCAGTGATATCAGAGATAATCTCTTTCAAGTCAGGGCCAAAGAGTGTTTTCCCCTTGAAAGGAATGTCAAGCAATTTGTTCTTGGAAGACGCATCCGCTGCCCAAGATTTTAACCAAAGCGCTCTGCGCCACAATAGCAAACCCAGAATTTTTTCGCCGCTAACCTAGCCAATTGCAAGGTGGCGTCTAGGGTGAAAGAATTAGCCAATTTAAGAGCACGAATTCTGTCCATAATCTCCTCATAAGAAGAAGAATTACTAATAATCGCCTTTCCTAGCTCATCAAACTAGAAACACGCGGCTGCAGTGACAGGGACAATGCATGCAATTGGTTGTAGAAGGGAACCTTGCTGAACAAACATCTTTAGCAGACCTTCTAATTTTTTATCCATAGGATCTTGGAAAGCACAACTATCTTCTATGGGTATAGTGGCGCGCTTGTGTAGAGTAGAAACCGCCCCCTCGACCTTGGGGACTGTCTGCCATCAGTCCTTTCTGGGGTCGACTATAGGAAAACAATTTTATAAATATGGGGGGAGGTACTAAAGGTATACCGGGCCTGTCCCATTCTTTACTAACAATGTACGCCACCCGCTTGGATATAGGAAAAGCTTCGGGGGGCCCCGGGGCCTCTAAGAACTTTTCCATTTTACATAGTGGTTCTGGAATGACCAGATAATCACAATCATCCAAATTGGATAACACCTCCTTAAGCAGAGCGCGGAGATGTTCCAACTTAAATTTAAAAGTAATCACATCAGGTTCAGCTTGTTGAGAAATGTTTCCTGAATCTGAAATTTCTCCCTCAGACAAAACCTCCCTGGCCCCCTCAGACTGGTGTAGGGGCCCTTCAGAAACCATATCATCAGCGTTCTCATGCTCTACAGAATTTTCTAAAACAGAGCAGTCGCGCTTTCGCTGATAAGTGGGCATATTGGCTAAAATGTTTTTGATAGAATTATCCATTACAGCCGTTAAATGTTGCATAGTAAGGAGTATTGGCGCACTAGATGTACTAGGGGCCTCCTGTATGGGCAAGACTGGTGTAGACGAAGGAGGGGATGATGCAGTACCATGCTTACTCCCCTCACTTGAGGAATCATCTTGGGCATCATTTTTACTAAATTTTTTTATGACATAAAATACATATAGTTAAATGAGAAGGAACCTTGGTTTCCCCACAGTCAGAACACAATCTATCTGGTAGTTCAGACATGTTAAACAGGCATAAACTTGATAACAAAGCACAAAAAACGTTTTAAAATAAAACCGTTACTGTCACTTTAAATTTTAAACTAAACACACTTTATTACTGCAATTGCGAAAAAGTATGAAGGAATTGTTCAAAATTCACCAAAATTTCACCACAGTGTCTTAAAGCCTTAAAAGTATTGCACACCAAATTTGGAAGCTTTAACCCTTAAAATAACGGAACCGGAGCCGTTTTTATATTTAACCCCTTTACAGTCCCTGGAATCTGCTTTGCTGAGACCCAACCAAGCCCAAAGGGGAATACGATACCAAATGATGCCTTCAGAAAGACTTTTCTATGTATCAGAGCTCCACACACATGCAGCTGCATGCCATGCTGTCCTCAAAAACAAGTGCGCCATACCGGCGCGAAAATGAGGCTCTGACTATGATTAGGGAAAGCCCCTAAAGAATAAGGTGTCTAAAACAGTGCCTGCCGATATAATCATATCAAAATACCCAGAATAAATGATTCCTCAAGGCTAAATATGTGTTAATAATGAATCGATTTAGCCCAGAAAAAGTCTACAGTCTTAATAAGCCCTTGTGAAGCCCTTATTTACTATCTTAATAAACATGGCTTACCGGATCCCATAGGGAAAATGACAGCTTCCAGCATTACATCGTCTTGTTAGAATGTGTCATACCTCAAGCAGTAAGAGACTGCACACTGTTCCCCCAACTGAAGTTAATTGCTCTCAACAGTCCTGTGTGGAACAGCCATGGATTTTAGTTACGGTGCTAAAATCATTTTCCTCATACAAACAGAAATCTTCATCTCTTTTCTGTTTCTGAGTAAATAGTACATACCAGCACTATTTTAAAATAACAAACTCTTGATTGAATAATAAAAACTACAGTTAAACACTAAAAAACTCTAAGCCATCTCCGTGGAGATGTTGCCTGTACAACGGCAAAGAGAATGACTGAGGTAGGCGGAGCCTAGGGAGGGATCATGTGACCAGCTTTGCTGGGCTCTTTGCCATTTCCAGTTGGGGAAGAGAATATCCCACAAGTAAGGATGACGCCGTGGACCGGACACACCTATGTTGGAGAAAAACTCACAAAAA
>NC_069501.1:1005304360-1005309360 GCF_027579735.1 Bombina bombina | reverse complement strand
TTAACCAGTGACATAAAACTGCTGATATCCATTATGTTTTGTGACATCAAGGGAAATAACTTTAACCAATATAAATAAAGCAAAAGCTAAATTAAAACAGCATTAACTTTAAATTACTTTAGGATATTATTTACTGAGCTGGAAAAACACACACATGACTTGTGTAGATCTCCCAGTGGGAGGTAAAGTATGACTTAATTAAAAAATGTGTTATTGTAGGCCACTGTCATTAATGGGATTTAGTTTATTTAGTTGACCTGTGCCAGCATTGTATTATAGTTGTATGATGTCATTACCTTAGAAAACACTCACTGAAACTCAAGCACAATGGTTATCAATATGACTGTCTTACCTTCACAAGATTGCTGCCCAGTCTTCAGGCTGTAGCCTGCAGTGCACATGCAGGATCTCGTAGTCTCAGAGGTTGGTAGACATAGCTGAGAACAATCTCCATTATTCACTGAACATTTGTTTGTACCTATAGGAAGAAAAACAGGAGAATATCCAATTTTATGTATACAGTATATGAAAAATAGATGCTCTCGTGCCAAGAAGGTTCTCTCCCCAAATAACCTGTATGTATCTTTTCATCATACACCTTCATGTGCATAACCAGGTTTGTATTTTTCCGTAGGACCTGAGGGTCTGAACCATCTTTTTTGTTACAAGTTCCCATTTTCTCCGTGGCTTGGTCTGCCCACCACAGCTTGTCACCTGATAAAACAATGGCAAATGTATTTGGGTTATCTATCTGGTGAGACTTAAAATAAACAGAAGGCCACTGCTGAAGAGCACCGTATGTGTCAACATACATTCCATTTTACTTTATTATTAAACTGGCTTAAATTTAGTAGGACTGGGGGGAAAAGGCCAACTAAGTTGCCGGTCTTACATTATTTTTTGGAGTCAATGAATGATTTTATATAGTAATGTAGTAAGAAGATTTCAAAAGTCAGGAGCTAGAACAAAAAAAGTAGGAGCAATAGCTTCCTGATTATTCAAGCTCTGATATAATTAATAACTAATCATAAATATCTAATTACTCAATAAAAACCTCCGCTCAAACAATCTGTTGGTGCTCTTCTACTACTACTACTACTACTAATAAAATGTAATACTGTAACTGATGAAAAATCGCTACAGATTAAAAAAAGCATTGGAAACTACACTTTCTTCTAGTGTAACAATAACAGCAACGCATTTGTCCTGAGAGCGCCACTCTGTGTTTATCACTTTTTATTTTGAATGCTCTGATAATAATTTTGTTAGAATGTCTCTATAATGATATCACAGTTCTACAAGATCACATCATCAAATAGCGTTGGTCTTACCCATAATAGCTAATGCTGTTGCTTTTCCCAAATAACTCTTCATTGTACCAATAGCTTCCAATCCAGTCCCATTCAGATTACATCTATTAATGGTGCCAATACCAGAACTAATCCAGTACAGCTTGCTGTCAGTAAAATCAATGGAAAGACCTACACAAAGAAACAAAGCAAGGTTGGTATTTACCTCAGTGACAGAGATACGTCATCTTATTTTGGATGAATGGTCAGATGGATGAATGGACAGACAAAATTGTGAATGAACAACACCTAAGAGCACAGGTGGTGTTGCTTTATTTGAATTTTGCGTTACAGACAGGAATTGTATACTTGCTTTGCATAAAATGTTTGGGAGAACAAAAGTGAATTAATGGTATTGATCAAAAATAATTTCCAGATTTTGTAAATTGATCATTTAAGTTTGTAAAAGAAAATAAATAAGGACTTAAAACTTCTGCATGAATAACAAGCATATACTTTTTCCTTCATATTATCAACCCATGGCAACAAGAAATATTAGAATAGGAAACATATAAGCAACATGGAACATACTGTATATTTTTCTATGGTGCTGAATACTGTTATTTTAACGGAGTCTTCAGCTACAGTCCTAAGGAACAAACCAGGATTTAAGAGTAACTTTGTATGGGCGTATATTGCTAATTCAAAATAAGAGTCACTCTACAATCAACATCAGTGAACTAGGGTTATCTTCAAATTCCATGTAGGAATATAGTCTATACAGGGTTTTTTATTTAGTCATGAGGAAGACAGGTGTAAGAGATGCATGATATGGCGCTAGTGAACCGAACACAGTTCGTCCTCTTTATTTAGACATGTACCATGGGTGGATTTTGTTGTGGATCAGCTAGGCCTGTCGGATGTTCTATGGCTTGATGCCATGCTACTGCTATGTTCTCCAAAACTTGTATTTATTAGTTATATCACAAACCATTGATCACTGGTCATCTATTGAGGATGTACAACTTAGCTATCTGTTCCTGGCCTCAGGTTGTGAGTAATACTTGGGGCAAATCTGATCTTAAAATTTTAAGAGGTGGGGGTCCAGGGGGCAGCAGACTTTCCAGTGCCTATGACAGCACGTAAATTAAACACAGCACTGGTTAGTACCATGTTAGTAACTCAAGTTAATGTTGAATACACCATGGGATATTTTTTAAAGTACATAATAACTTAACTATCATAATCTCATATGGAATTTAATTAAGCTTTTTTTTTTAGAAGTTGGAACATTTCCTAATGTAAAGGCAACTGATGCCGCAATTGTTGTGAGAAACAGAGATGCTCACACTTTATGTACGTAAGAGATGTGTGGTCAGTGTGTGATCAATGTCTATGAGCTTCTTACCAACGGGCCCTTTCTGGCTGGTGAACAGGACACGCTGCTCTGTGCCATCCATGTTAGCAATGCTGATATTGTCACCATCTGTCCAGTAGAGCTTCCTAAAAGGAATATATTCATTTTATAAAAGTGAAAGAAAAACGTAGTCTAGGTAGTGCAAACTCTTCCAGTGATGTTAAGTATTTAAGATTTTCAAATAGGGATACAAAAAAAAAAAACAATACAAAAAAACACACAATACAATGCACCATTATTTTTGGGCAAGCAAACTCATATTTTGCAGTGTAATATAAGATATGAATTAAATAGTGTTTTAAAATGGGTATAGCTATGGTTGCTAGCTATCCTCCACAAAAATACAGGACAACCAGTAGGTGACTAGGTACGGGTGGTCGGTGGGCTCATGCAATGGCTCCAACCCAAGACCGCTTTAGGCCTCACCTTTGTACCCACCATGTATATTTTCAACAACTGAGCAATCATTTTACCTACTTGGCTGCTAGTAACTTTCACATTAATAATTGTTCCTTTTTGACTGCAGGTGACACGCACACAGTAATTATTTGACCCCCCTTGGTTGCCAGGAGCACACACAGCAGCAATTTAACACCCACATGACTGCCAGTAAAACTTTTTTTTACCCTGCGTGGCTGCTAGTAACACACAGATTAGTGAAAGCAGAATGTCACTTCTTTCAGGGCCATATTTGTAATGCATAAAAGACATTTTACATTTAGCTTGAAAAATGCAAGCAAGACATAAAATATTCCTGTATGCTTTAGTGTTTTATTTTTCAATTCACTGTTCCATTTCTATTTTAATAAAGTTCTATTTCTTTCTAATGGGCTTGCTAGAAAAGAGGAAATAAGATACTATCAGCATAGGTAATATCCTACATTCCTGTTACACATTCCAAACAGAATATACAGTAGCTGGTACATTAGATATATATTTATCTTATCTCACTTATAGGAAACAAGCTAATACTTGTCCAATACCTTGGGTTCCACTGTATCTAATTCATATATCCAGCTAGCCTCCCAAGGGGTTGAACAAGTATCTGTCCTTAGCATGTTTCCTATAAGGGAGATAAGATAAATATATATCTAATGTACCAGCTATATTCTGTTTGCAATGTATAATATGAATGTAGGATATTACCTATGCTGGCACAGTATCTTCCTTCCTCTCTTCTACCAAGCCCATTAGAAAGAAATAGGAGCAAAGGATGCTATAAAGAGAAATTTCCACTAGGTGGCAATATGAGGATGACTGTAGAGAGAGGTTGGTTCATGACATCAGCTGGCAAATACTGGCGCGAAAATGTGTAGCTCAGGGGATTTAAAGAGATAGTCTAGTCAAAATGAAACGTTCATGATTCAGATAGAGCATTACATTTCAAGCAACTTTCTAATTTACTCCTATTATCAATTTGTCTTCGTTCTCTTTGTATCTTTATTTGAAAAAGCCAGAATTTAAGCCCATTTTTGGTTCAGCACCTGGGTAGCGCTTGCTGATTGGTGTCTAAATGTAGCCACCAATCAGCAAGCACTACCAAGGTGTTAAACCAAAAATGGGCTTAAATTCTTGCTTTTTCAAATAAAGATACAAAGAGAATGAAGACAAATTGATAATAGGAGTAAATTAGAAAGTTGCTTAAAATGTAATGCTCTATCTGAATCATGAACGTTTAATTTTGACTAGACTATCCCTTTAACTGATTTTGTTTATCTGGTACTTTGATAAAAGCCAGAGCAAGGGCCGAAACATTGGTCATGTTCATGATGTAAATTTATTAAAGTATTACTGGAACGATGAATAAAAAAATAAAACACAAAAGCATACAGCAATTTGGAAGTCTTGCTTGCATTATGATTATTGATGACTTCTGATATAAAAGAAAACAGATTCACAATAGAGGAATGATATACAGTATATATATATTACTGGACAGTCTACTAAAGCATTGGACTGTCCAGCTGAATATTGGACACTTGGTAAACCCAAAGTATAGCGTAGGTCCTCCCTAACACATATTGCTACAATCTTCACAGTGAGTGAATTTTTAAACACATTAGGTAACAGTATAAAATGACAAAACCAGACTATCACAAAACATGCATTATACGATAATTGTTAAGTTTGGGAAAAAGTAAAGAAGATTAAAAAAAGAGGTTAAATATATAACATTAGAATAGTGAGCCAAAAATGCATTCATCAATAATGTGATAAAACGTTATGATAAAATTATATGAACACACCAACATTTATATTCCAAAATAGTGCAAATTGTGTTGTTTGAACCTATT
>NC_069501.1:1005206860-1005299360 GCF_027579735.1 Bombina bombina | reverse complement strand
ATAGGCTAAACGTATTATGCTACGAAGCCAAAAAGAGAGAGAGGTAGCAGAAGCTTTTTGACCTCTCCTCTGTCCAGAATAAACGACAAACAGGGAAGAAGTTTGGCGAAAATCTTTAGTTGCCTGCAAGTAGAACTTGAGGGCACGAACTACATCCAGATTGTGTAGAAGACGTTCCTTCTTTGAAGAAGGATTTGGACACAAGGATGGAACAACAATCTCTTGATTGATATTCCTGTTAGAGACAACCTTAGGTAAGAACCCAGGTTTAGTACGCAGAACTACCTTGTCTGAGTGAAAGATCAGATAAGGAGAATCACAATGTAGGGCTGATAACTCAGAGACTCTTCGAGCCGAGGAAATAGCCATTAAAAATAGAACTTTCCAAGATAACAATTTTATATCAATGGAATGAAGGGGTTCAAACGGAACACCCTGTAAAACGTTAAGAACTAAGTTTAAACTCCATGGCGGAGCAACAGTTTTAAACACAGGCTTGATCCTAGCTAAAGCCTGACAAAAAGCCTGGATGTCTGAATTTTCTGACAGACGCCTGTGCAACAAGATGGACAGAGCTGAGATCTGTCCCCTTAATGAGCTAGCCGATAAACCCTTTTCTAAACCTTCTTGTAGAAAAGACAATATCCTAGGAATCCTAACCTTACTCCAGGAGTAATCTTTGGATTCACACCAGTATAGGTATTTACGCCATATTTTATGGTAAATCTTTCTGGTAACAGGCTTCCTAGCCTGTATCAGGGTATCAATAACCGACTCAGAAAAACCACGTTTTGATAAAATCAAGCGTTCAATTTCCAAGCAGTCAGCTTCAGAGAAGTTAGACTTTGATGTTTGAATGGACCCTGAATCAGAAGGTCCTGTCTTAGAGGTAGAGACCAAGGCGGACAGGATGACATGTCCACTAGATCTGCATACCAAGTCCTGCGCGGCCATGCAGGCGCTATTAGAATCACTGATGCTCTCTCCTGTTTGATTTTGGCAATCAATCGAGGAAGCAGCGGGAAGGGTGGAAACACATAAGCCATCCTGAAGTTCCAAGGTGCTGTCAAAGCATCTATCAGAACCGCTCCCGGATCCCTGGATCTGGATCCGTAGCGAGGAAGTTTGGCGTTCTGGCGAGACGCCATGAGATCTATCTCTGGTTTGCCCCAACGTCGAAGTATTTGGGCAAAGACCTCCGGATGAAGTTCCCACTCCCCCGGATGAAGAGTCTGGCGACTCAAGAAATCCGCCTCCCAGTTCTCCACTCCCGGGATGTGGATTGCTGATAGGTGGCAAGAGTGAGACTCTGCCCAGCGAATTATCTTTGATACTTCTATCATTGCTAGGGAGCTTCTTGTCCCTCCCTGATGGTTGATGTAAGCTACAGTCGTGATGTTGTCCGACTGAAACCTGATGAACCCCCGAGTCTTTAACTGGGGCCAAGCTAGAAGGGCATTGAGAACTGCTCTCAATTCCAGAATGTTTATTGGCAGGAGACTTTCCTCCTGACTCCATTGTCCCTGAGCCTTCAGAGAATTCCAGACAGCGCCCCAACCTAGAAGGCTGGCGTCTGTTGTTACAATTGTCCAGTCCGGCCTGCTGAACGGCACCCCCCTGGACAGATGTGGCCGAGAAAGCCACCATAGAAGAGAGTTTCTGGTCTCTTGATCCAGATTCAGAGTGGGGGACAAATCTGAGTAATCCCCATTCCACTGACTCAGCATGCACAATTGCAGCGGTCTGAGATGTAGGCGTGCAAAAGGTACTATGTCCATTGCTGCTACCATTAAGCCGATCACCTCCATGCATTGAGCTACTGACGGGAGTTGAATGGAATGAAGGACACGGCATGCATTTAGAAGCTTTGTTAATCTGTCTTCTGTCAGATAAATCTTCATTTCTACAGAATCTATAAGAGTTCCCAAGAATGGAACTCTTGTGAGAGGCAAGAGAGAACTCTTCTTTTCGTTCACTTTCCATCCATGCGACCTTAGAAATGCCAGAACTAACTCTGTATGAGACTTGGCAGTTTGAAAGCTTGAAGCTTGTATCAGAATGTCGTCTAGGTACGGAGCTACCGAAATTCCTCGCGGTCTCAGAACCGCTAGAAGGGCACCCAGAACCTTTGTGAAGATTCTTGGAGCCGTAGCCAATCCGAATGGAAGGGCTACAAACTGGTAATGCCTGTCTAAGAAGGCAAACCTTAGATACCGGTAATGATCTTTGTGAATCGGTATGTGAAGGTAAGCATCCTTTAAATCCACTGTGGTCATGTACTGACCCTTTTGGATCATGGGTAAAATTGTCCGAATAGTTTCCATTTTGAACGATGGAACTCTTAGGAATTTGTTTAGGATCTTTAAATCCAAGATTGGCCTGAAAGTTCCCTCTTTTTTGGGAACCACAAACAGGTTTGAGTAAAACCCTTGTCCTTGTTCCGACCGCGGAACCGGATGGATCACTCCCATTAATAATAGATCTTGTACACAGCGTAGAAACGCGTCTTTCTTTATTTGGTTTGTTGACAACCTTGACAGATGAAATCTCCCTCTTGGGGGAGATAATTTGAAGTCTAGAAGGTATCCCTGAGATATGATCTCTAGCGCCCAGGGATCCTGGACATCTCTTGCCCAAGCCTGGGCGAAGAGAGAGAGTCTGCCCCCCACTAGATCCGGTCCCGGATCGGGGGCCCTCGGTTCATGCTGTCTTAGGGGCAGCAGCAGGTTTTCTGGCCTGCTTGCCCTTATTCCAGGACTGGTTAGGTTTCCAGCCTTGTCTGTAACGAGCAACAGCTCCTTCCTGTTTTGGTGCAGTGGAAGTTGATGCTGCACCTGCTTTGAAATTCCGAAAGGGACGAAAATTAGACTGTCTAGCCTTAGCTTTGGCTTTGTCTTGAGGTAGAGCGTGGCCCTTACCTCCTGTAATGTCAGCGATAATTTCTTTCAAACCGGGCCCAAATAAAGTTTGCCCCTTGAAAGGTATATTAAGTAATTTGGACTTAGAAGTTACATCAGCCGACCAGGATTTTAACCACAGCGCCCTACGTGCCTGAATGGCGAATCCTGAATTCTTAGCCGTAAGTTTGGTTAAATGTACTACGGCCTCCGAAATGAATGAATTAGCTAGTTTAAGGACTCTAAGCCTGTCCGTAATGTCGTCCAGCGTAGCGGAACTAAGGTTCTCTTCCAGAGACTCAATCCAAAATGCTGCCGCAGCCGTAATCGGCGCGATGCATGCAAGGGGTTGCAATATAAAACCTTGTTGAACAAACATTTTCTTAAGGTAACCCTCTAATTTTTTATCCATAGGATCTGAAAAAGCACAGCTATCCTCCACCGGGATAGTGGTACGCTTAGCTAAAGTAGAAACTGCTCCCTCCACCTTAGGGACCGTTTGCCATAAGTCCCGTGTGGTGGCGTCTATTGGAAACATCTTTCTAAATATTGGAGGGGGTGAGAACGGCACACCGGGTCTATCCCACTCCTTGGTAACAATTTCAGTTAATCTCTTAGGTATAGGAAAAACGTCAGTACTCGCCGGTACCGCAAAGTATTTATCCAACCTACACATTTTCTCTGGTATTGCAACAGTGTTACAATCGTTAAGAGCCGCTAAGACCTCCCCTAGTAATACACGGAGGTTTTCCAATTTAAATTTAAAATTTGAAATATCTGAATCCAATCTGCTTGGATCAGAACCGTCACCTACAGAATGAAGCTCTCCGTCCTCATGCTCTGCAAGCTGTGACGCAGTATCAGACATGGCCCTAGAATTATCAGCGCACTCTGTTCTCACCCCAGAGTGATCACGCTTGCCTCTTAGTTCTGGTAACTTAGCCAAAACTTCAGTCATAACAGTAGCCATATCTTGTAATGTTATCTGTAATGGCTGCCCAGATGTACTAGGCGCCATAATATCACGCACCTCCCGGGCGGGAGACGCAGGTACTGACACGTGAGGCGAGTTAGACGGCATAACTCTCCCCTCGCTGTTTGGTGAAATTTGTTCAATTTGTACAGATTGGCTTTTATTTAAAGTAGCATCAATACAGTTAGTACATAAATTTCTATTGGGCTCCACCTTGGCATTGGAACAAATGACACAGGTATCTTCCTCTGAATCAGACATGTTTAACACACTAGCAATAAACATGCAACTTGGTTACAATCTTATTTAACAAAAACGTACTGTGCCTCAAAGAAGCACTAAACGATTAAATGACAGTTGAAATAATGAACTGAAAAACAGTTATAGCATCACTCTTTAAAAAACAACACAACTTGTTAGCAAAGGTTTGTTCCCATTAGTAAAGTAACACTAATTAAATTTTAAACATAAAAATCACAGCAACGTTTTAAAACACAGTCACTACATAAGTCTCACAGCTCTGCTGAGAGAATCTACCTCCCTTCAAAGAAGTTTGAAGACCCCTGAGTTCTGTTAGAGCTGAACCGGATCATGCAGAAAATACAAGAGTAACTGACTGGAAATTTTTGATGCGTAGCAAAGAGCGCCAAAAACGGCCCCTCCCCCTCACACACAGCAGTGAGAGAGAAACGAAACTGTCATAATCAAAACAAGCAAACTGCCAAGTGGAAAAATAATGCCCAAATATTTATTCACTCAGTACCTCAGAAATGCAAACGATTCTACATTCCAGCAAAAACGTTTAACATGAATTAAATACCTATAAAAAGGTTTAATGTACTTTTACAGAGTAATTCCGGTGAAATACCATCCCCAGAATACTTACATACATGTCATTATAACGGTATGGCAGGATTTTCTCATCAATTCCATTCAGAAAATAAAAACTGCTACATACCTCAATGCAGATTCAACTGCCCGCTGTCCCCTGATCTGAAGCTTTTACCTCCCTCAGATGGCCGAGAAACAGCAATATGATCTTAACTACTCCGGTTAAAATCATAAGAAAAACTCTGGTAGATTCTTCTTCAAACTCTGCCAGAGAAGTAATAACACGCTCCGGTGCTATTGTAAAATAACAAACTTTTGATTGAAGTTATAAAAACTAAGTATAATCACCATAGTCCTCTCACACCTCCTATCTAGTCTTTGGGTGCAAGAGAATGACTGGAGGTGACGTAGAGGGGAGGAGCTATATAGCAACTCTGCTGGGTGAATCCTCTTGCACTTCCTGTAGGGGAGCAGATAATATCCCAGAAGTAATGATGACCCGTGGACTGATCACACATAACAGAAGAAATGAGTGTATACTGTCCCTTTAATCCTTTACCCATTTTTGCTAACCAATTCTAAACAATCTCTAAGTGTTTTTCTTTTGTTTTTGTTGACAAAGTTTGTTCAAATACTTTTTTTCGGTTTATTATAAAAGGGAAACTATAGACAATGAGTTTTATTACAAGTGGAGCGCTTGTATGTTTGCGCTGGTTGGGCAGTGACAGGTTCCATAAGCAAAAAAAATATTTGTTATCCAGCTCAAGAACATTTGTTTTACTATTGTAATACAATATAGAGAATGCACTAAGTTGAGGATAGCATACACCTCACAAACCCTAACTCCTTCTCTATTAGGGAAGATACAACTAGCCAAACACAATACAAAATAGTGGGTGCGCTACAAAAAAGCTTAATTAGTTGATATTTAATAATTAAAATTAGTTAGAAGTATATAAAATCTTAGCAACTCATAAAAATGGGACGTCTCCCAAACACAATGATATCACAATAAAAGATAAGTTTATTGTGTTTATTTTTTGCTTATCTTATTATTATATATGCACTTTATTACAATTGGGATTGTACAAAAACCAAGAATACATTTTAAGATGACCTCTTTACATGAAACAAACTTTATACAATAAAAAATACTCAGCACACCAAATAGATCAGATCAAATATTGTGATGTTTAATTATACCATATGTACAACCATGAAAATACTATCACCGAGATTATAAGTTTTGCGGTAACAGGGGTGCGTTGCTAACAAGTCTTTTTTTTTTTAACGCTCCCTTAAGACAACGCTGGTATTACAGTTTTTTTTAAACCCGGCGTCAGCCGCATAAAGGTGAGCATAGAGCAAAATTTAGCTCCACATCTTACCTCAATACCAGCGTTGCTTACGGTAGCGGTAAGCTTGCTAAACGTGCTCGTGCACGATTTCCCCATAGGAAACAATGGGGCTGAGCCGGCTGAAAAAAAAACCTAACACCTGCAAAAAAGCAGCGTTCAGCTCCTAACGCAGCCCCATTGATTCCTATGGAGAAAGGAATTTTATGTCTACACCTAACACCCTAACATGAACCCTGAGTCTAAACACCCCTAATCTTACTTATTAACCCCTAATCTGCCGTCCCCGACATCGCCGACACCTGCATAATATTATTAACCCCTAATCTGCCGCTCCGGACACCGCCACCACCTACATTATACTTATGAACCCCTAATCTGCTGCCCCCAACATCTCCGAACCCTACATTATATTTATTAATCAATAATCTGCCCCCTCAACGTCGCCGCAACCTACCTACAATTATTAACCCCTAATCTGCCGCGACCAACGTCGCCGCCACTATAATAAAGTTATTAACCGCTAAACCTAAGTCTAACCCTAACACCCCCCTAATTTAAATATAATTTAAATAAATATAAATAAAATAACTACAATTAAATAAATTATTCCTATTTAAAACTAAATACTTACCTATAAAATAAACCCTAAGCTAGCTACAATATAACTAATAGTTACATTATAGCTAGTTTAGGGTTTATTTTTATTTTACAGGCAACTTTGTATTTATTTTAACTAGGTAGAATAGTTATTTAATAGTTATTAACTATTTAATAGCTACCTAGTTGAAATAAGTACAAATTTACCTGTAAAATAAATCCTAACCTAAATTACAATTACACCTAACACTACACTATCATTAAATTAATTACACAAACTACAATTAACTACAATTAAATTAAATAAACTAAAGTACGAAAAACAACAAACACTAAATTACAGAAAATAAAAAAATAATTAAAATTTTATTAAACTAATTACACCTTCTCTAATCCCCCTAACAAAATAAAAAAGCCCACCAAAATAATAAAATTCCCTACCCTATATTAAATTACAAAAAGCCTTTAAAAGGGCTTTTTGCGGGGCATTGCACCAAAGTAATCAGCTCTTTTACCTGTAAAAAAAAAATACATAACCCCCCACACATTAAAACCCACCACCCACACTCCCAACCCTACTCTAAAATCCACCCAATCCCCCCTTAAAAAAAACCTAACACTACCCCCTTGAAGATCACCCTACTTTGAGACGTCTTCACCCAGCCGGGCACAAGTGGACCTCCAGAGGGGCAGAAGTCTTCATCCGATCCGGGCAGAAAAGGTCCTCTAAGCGGCAGAAGTCTTCATCCAGGCGGCATCTTCTATCTTCATCCATCCGGAGCGGAGCGGGTCCATCTTCAATCCAGCCGACACGGAGCATCCTCTTCAAATGAAGTCCAAGCGAAGAATGAAGGTTCCTTTAAATGACGTCATCCAAGATGGCGTCCGTTGAATTCCGATTGGCTGATAGGATTCTATCAGACAATCTTAATTAAGGTAGGAAAAATCCTATTGGCTGATGCAATCAGCCAATAGGATTGAGGTCGCATTCTATTGGCTGATTGGAACAGCCAATAGAATGCAAGCTCAATCCTATTGGCTGATTGGATCAGCCAATAGGATTGAACTCCAATCCTATTGGCTGACTGGATCAGCCAATAGAATTTTTCCTACCTTAATTCCGATCAGCCAATCGGAATCCAAGGGACGCCATCTTGGATGACGTCATTTAAAGGAACCTTCATTCTTCGCTTGGACTTCGTTTGAAGAGGATGCTCCGCGTCGGCTGGATTGAAGATGGACCCGCTCAGCTCCGAATGGATGAAGAAAGAAGATGCCGCCTGGATGAAGACTTCTGCCGCTTGGAGGACCTCTTCTGCCCGGATTGGATGAAGACTTCTGCCCCTCTGTAGGTCCACTGGTGCCCGGCTGGGTGAAGACGTCTCAAGGTAGGGTGATCTTCAAGGGGGTAGTGTTAAGTTTTTTTAAGGGGAGATTGGGTGGGTTTTAGAGTAGGGTTGGGAGTGTGGGTGGTGGGTTTTAAATGTGGGGGGGTATTTTTTTATTTTTTTTTACAGGTAAAAGAGCTGATTACTTTGGGGCAATGCCCCGCAAAAAGCCCTTTTAAGGGCTATTTGTAATTTAGTATAGGGTAGGGAATTTTATTATTTAGGGGGCTTTTTTTATTTTGTTAGGGGGATTAGAGTAGGTGTAATTAGTTTAAAAAATTTTAATTATTTTTTTATTTTCTGTAATTTAGCGTTTGTTTTTTTTTGTACTTTAGTTTATTTAATTTAATTGTAGGTAATTTAGTAAATTAATTTAATGATAGTGTAGTGTTAGGTGTAATTGTAATTTAGGTTAGGATTTATTTTACAGGTATATTTGTACTTATTTTAACTAGGTAGTTATTAAATAGTTAATAACTATTTAATAACTATTGTACCTAGTTAAAATAAATACAAAGTTGCCTGTAAAATAAATATAAACCCTAAACTAGCTACAATGTAACTATTAGTTATATTGTAGCTAGCTTAGGGGTTATTTTAAAGGTAAGTATTTAGTTTTAAATAGGAATTATTTATTTAATTGTAGTAATTTTATTTCGTTTTATTTAAATTATATTTAAGTTAGGGGGGGTTAGACTTAGGGTTAGACTTAGGTTTAGGGGTTAATAAATTTAATATAGTAGAAGCGACGTTGGGGGCGGCAGATTAGGGGTTAATAAATGTAGATAGGTGTCGGCGATGTTAGGGACGGCAGATTAGGGGTTAATAAAATGTAACTAGTATTTGCTAGGCGGGAGTGCGGCGGTTTAGGGGTTAATATATTTATTACAGTGGTGCGATGTCCGGTCGGCAGATTAGGGGTTAAAAACTTTATTAAAGTGTTTCCAATGTGGGGGGGGGGGGCGCTCAGTTTAGGGGTTAATAGGTAGTTTATGGGTGTTAGTGTACTTTTTAGCACTTTAGTTAAGAGTTTTATGTTACAGCGTTAGCTACTGACCATAAAGTGAAAAAATAGACGTATTTTGATTGAAGTTGTAACAAAGTAGAATCCCCAACTGCTAAACTGCTATAGTGTCTACTATAATGGCGTATAGTAAGGGCACTCCTCTCCTCCTGAACCTCGCACACCGTAGATTAAATGTGCATAACAGAGCACTGTTGCTGCTAAATACTATATGTCCGTCTCTGAATAACAGCGTCCCAGCACTGCAAAACAGCCTCTTCAACAGCTTGTGTGGATGTTGTGTATATCTTGAAGATCATAGCGAATATGTCAGCTACAGTATATAACCCACCCTTGAGAGCCTTAACTTGCCATTTGAGTAACACGGCCCATAAAGAAATAAGGGGGTATATTTGCGATTCCTTCTGCTGATTCTCTGAACAGGTCAGTCTACTTCCTTAAGTTGGAAAGTCACCATTGAGTCCCGTGAAGATAGACTCTTTGAGCGTGATGCTATACGCCAACAATCCACTCCACAGGCAGGTTCAGCCGTCTGGATATAGAGAAAATACCAGCGAGAGGACCCGTAACGGGCAACTTGGGATGAAAGCCTCGGTAACGCACTCCGACGCAGGTTTTGGGGGTCCGCCCTTTTTCAAGGAGTATAAAATCTCAGCAAAAATGGGACGTTTTCCAAACACAATGATATCACAATAAAAGATAAGTTTACTGTGTTTATTTTTTGCTTATCGTATTTTTATATATATGCACTTTATTACAATTGGGATTTTCTTTTATTGTTTAAAATGTATCTTTTATTGTGATATCATTGTGTTTGGGAGACGTCCCATTTTTATGAGTTGCTGAGATTTTATATACTTCTAAGTAATTTAGTTATTAAATATCAACTACTACAAAGGTATCTTAAAGGGACACTGTACCCAAAACAATTCTTTCGTGATTCAGATTGAGCATGAAATTTTAAGCAACTTTCTAATTTACTCCTATTATCAAATTTTCTTCATTCTCTTGGTATCTTTATTTGAAATGATACCAAGAGAACGAAGAAAATTTGATAATAGGAGTAAATTAGAAAGTTGCTTAAAATTGCATGCTCAATCTGAATCACGAAAGAATTTTTTTGGGTACAGTGTCCCTTTAAGCTTTTTTGTAGCGCACCCACTATTTTTCATTGTGTTTAACATTTGTTTTACTAAAAGAAAACAATAGTACAAAAATCAAGAATACATTTTAAGATGACCTCTTTACATGAAACAAACACTAATAACGTCATGCACATGAAAGAGCACGAACATTAAACAAAACAATAAACGGTCCTACACATAAAAGAGCAATATTTAAACAGGATAAAAAAAAAGGTTAAAGATTAAAATTATTTTGAAAATAATAAGCGTGCAGCTTGACCGCAGCTCAGTGGTTGACAACTTCCAAAGCATATTGATATATTGATCTACCTATAAAAATGTCCCTTTAATCAAAGAAGAGACTGTGTAGCTGCTTATTTAGAACTTAGTTCTGTCTTTTTTGTTGTCTTGCCTTTGTATAATAGCACAGACACAATAGAAAGAAATGCATCCTATGTGATGTGCTAATCCAATGCTTACACACACTTAAATCCCAAAAGATCTTGAAAGTCATAGGAAAAGCCTTACAGAAAGCAACAGAAAACAGAATTTATGTTTACCTGATAAATTACTTTCTCCAACGGTGTGTCCGGTCCACGGCGTCATCCTTACTTGTGGGATATTCTCTTCCCCAACAGGAAATGGCAAAGAGCCCAGCAAAGCTGGTCACATGATCCCTCCTAGGCTCCGCCTACCCCAGTCATTCGACCGACGTTAAGGAGGAATATTTGCATAGGAGAAACCATATGTTACCGTGGTGACTGTAGTTAAAGAAAATAAATTATCAGACCTGATTAAAAAAACCAGGGCGGGCCGTGGACCGGACACACCGTTGGAGAAAGTAATTTATCAGGTAAACATAAATTCTGTTTTCTCCAACATCGGTGTGTCCGGTCCACGGCGTCATCCTTACTTGTGGGAACCAATACCAAAGCTTTAGGACACGGATGAAGGGAGGGAGCAAATCAGGTCACCTAAATGGAAGGCACCACGGCTTGCAAAACCTTTCTCCCAAAAATAGCCTCAGAAGAAGCAAAAGTATCAAATTTGTAAAATTTAGAAAAAGTGTGCAGTGAAGACCAAGTCGCTGCCTTACATATCTGATCAACAGAAGCCTCGTTCTTGAAGGCCCATGAGGAAGCCACAGCCCTAGTGGAGTGAGCTGTGATTCTTTCAGGAGGCTGCCGTCCGGCAGTCTCATAAGCCAATCGGATAATGCTTTTAATCCAGAAGGAGAGAGAGGTAGAAGTTGCTTTTTGACCTCTCCGTTTACCAGAATAAACAACAAACAAAGACAAAGTTTGTCTGAAATCCTTAGTAGCTGCTAAGTAAAATTTGAGAGCACGAACTACATCCAAGTTGTGCAACAAACGTTCCTTCTTTGAAACTGGATTAGGACACAAAGAAGGCACAACTATCTCCTGGTTAATGTTTTTGTTAGAAACAACTTTTGGAAGAAAACCAGGTTTAGTACGCAAAACCACCTTATCTGCATGGAACACCAGATAAGGAGAAGAACACTGCAGAGCAGATAATTCTGAAACTCTTCTAGCAGAAGAAATTGCAACCAAAAACAAAACTTTCCAAGATAATAACTTAATATCAACGGAATGTAAGGGTTCAAACGGAACCCCCTGAAGAACTGAAAGAACTAGGTTGAGACTCCAAGGAGGAGTCAAAATTTTGTAAACAGGCTTGATTCTAACCAGAGCCTGAACAAAGGCTAGAACATCTGGCACAGCTGCCAGCTTTCTGTGAAGTAACACAGACAAGGCAGAAATCTGTCCCATCAAGGAACTTGCAGATAATCCTTTTTCCAATCCTTCTCGAAGGAAGGATAGACTCTTAGGAATCTTAACCTTGTCCCAAGGGAATCCTGCAGATTCACACCAACAGATATACCAAATTATGTGGTAATTTTTCTGGTTACAGGCTTTCAGGCCTGAACAAGAGTATTAATAACAGAATCTGAGAACCCTCGCTTTGATAAGATCAAGCGTTCAATCTCCAAGCAGTCAGCTGGAGTGGGTCGAACGGACCTAGAACAAGAAGGTCTCTCAAAGGTAGCTTCCATGGTGGAGCCGATGACATATTCACCAGATCTGCATACCAAGTCCTGCGTGGCCACGCAGGAGCTATCAAAATCACCGACGCCCTCTCCTGATTGATCCTGGCTACCAGCCTGGGGATGAGAGGAAACGGCGGGAACACATAAGCTAGTTTGAAGGTCCAAGGTGCTACTAGTGCATCCACTAGAGCCGCCTTGGGATCCCTGGATCTGTACCCGTAGTAAGGAACTCTGAAGTTCTGACGAGAGGCCATCAGATCCATGTCTGGAATGCCCCACGGTTGAGTGACTTGGGCAAAGATTTCCGGATGGAGTTCCCACTCCCCCGGATGCAATGTCTGACGACTCAGAAAATCCGCTTCCCAATTTTCCACTCCTGGGATGTGGATAGCAGACAGGTGGCAGGAGTGAGACTCCGCCCATAGAATGATTTTGGTCACTTCTTCCATCGCTAGGGAACTCCTTGTTCCCCCCTGATGGTTGATGTATGAACTTGGCCCTCGCTAGCTGAGGCCAAGCTTTGAGAGCATTGAATATCGCTCTCAGTTCCAGAATATTTATCGGTAGAAGAGATTCTACCCGAGACCAAAGACCCTGAGCTTTCAGGGATCCCCAGACCGCGCCCCAGCCCATCAGACTGGCGTCGGTCGTGACAATGACCCACTCTGGTCTGCGGAAGGTCATCCCTTGTGACAGGTTGTCCAGGGACAGCCACCAACGGAATGAGTCTCTGGTCCTCTGATTTACTTGTATCTTCGGAGACAAGTCTGAATAGTCCCCATTCCACTGACTGAGCATGAACAGTTGTAATGGTCTTAGATGAATGCGCACAAAAGGAACTATGTCCATTGCCGCTACCATCAAACCTATCACTTCCATGCACTGCGCTATGGAAGGAAGAGGAACGGAATGAAGTATCCGACAAGAGTCTAGAAGTTTTGTTTTTCTGGCTTCTGTCAGAAAAATCCTCATTTCAAAGGAGTCTATTATAGTTCCCAAGAAGGGAACCCTCGTTGACGGAGATAGAGAACTCTTTTCCACGTTCACTTTCCATCCGTGAGATCTGAGAAAGGCCAGGACAATGTCCGTGTGAGCCTTTACTTGAGGAAGGGACGACGCTCGAATCAGAATGTCGTCCAAGTAAGGTACTACAGCAATGCCCCTTGGTCTTAGCACCGCCAGAAGGGACCCTAGTACCTATGAGAAAATCCTAGGAGCAGTGGCTAATCCGAAAGAAAACGCCACGAACTGGAAATGCTTGTCCAGGAATGCAAACCTTAGGAACCGATGATGTTCCTTGTGGATAGGAATATGTAGATACGCATCCTTGAAATCCACCTTGGTCATGAATTGACCTTCCTGGATGGAAGGAAGAAGTGTTCGAATGGTTTCCATCTTGAACGATGGAACCTTGAGAAACTTGTTCAAGATCTTGAGATCTAAGATTGGTCTGAACGTTCCCTCTTTTTTGGGAACTATGAACAGATTGGAGTAGAACCCCATCCCTTGTTCTCCTAATGGAACAGGATGAATCACTCCCATTTTTAGCAGGTCTTCTACCCAATGTAAGAATGCCTGTCTTCTTATGTGGTCTGAAGACAACTGAGACCTGTGGAACCTCCCCCTTGGAGGAAGCCCCTTGAACTCCAGAGAATAACCTTGGGAGACTATTTCTAGCGCCCAAGGATCCAGAACATCTCTTGCCCAAGCCTGAGCGAAGAGAGAGAGTCTGCCCCCCACCAGATCCGGTCCCGGATCGGGGGCCCGCATTTCATGCTGTCTTGGTAGCAGTGGCAGGTTTCCTGGCCTGCTTTCCTTTGTTCCAGCCTTGCATAGGTCTCCAGGCTGGATTGGCTTGAGAAGTGTTACCTTCCTGCTTAGAGGACGTAGCCCTTGGGGCTGATCCGTTTCTGCGAAAGGGACGAAACTTAGGTTTATTTTTGGTCTTGAAAAGACCTATCCTGAGGAAGGGCGTGGCCCTTGCCCCCAGTGATATCAGAGATAATCTCTTTCAAGTCAGGGCCAAAGAGTGTTTTCCCCTTGAAAGGAATGTCAAGCAATTTGTTCTTGGAAGACGCATCCGCTGCCCAAGATTTTAACCAAAGCGCTCTGCGCCACAATAGCAAACCCAGAATTTTTTCGCCGCTAACCTAGCCAATTGCAAGGTGGCGTCTAGGGTGAAAGAATTAGCCAATTTAAGAGCACGAATTCTGTCCATAATCTCCTCATAAGAAGAAGAATTACTAATAATCGCCTTTCCTAGCTCATCAAACTAGAAACACGCGGCTGCAGTGACAGGGACAATGCATGCAATTGGTTGTAGAAGGGAACCTTGCTGAACAAACATCTTTAGCAGACCTTCTAATTTTTTATCCATAGGATCTTGGAAAGCACAACTATCTTCTATGGGTATAGTGGCGCGCTTGTGTAGAGTAGAAACCGCCCCCTCGACCTTGGGGACTGTCTGCCATCAGTCCTTTCTGGGGTCGACTATAGGAAAACAATTTTATAAATATGGGGGGAGGTACTAAAGGTATACCGGGCCTGTCCCATTCTTTACTAACAATGTACGCCACCCGCTTGGATATAGGAAAAGCTTCGGGGGGCCCCGGGGCCTCTAAGAACTTTTCCATTTTACATAGTGGTTCTGGAATGACCAGATAATCACAATCATCCAAATTGGATAACACCTCCTTAAGCAGAGCGCGGAGATGTTCCAACTTAAATTTAAAAGTAATCACATCAGGTTCAGCTTGTTGAGAAATGTTTCCTGAATCTGAAATTTCTCCCTCAGACAAAACCTCCCTGGCCCCCTCAGACTGGTGTAGGGGCCCTTCAGAAACCATATCATCAGCGTTCTCATGCTCTACAGAATTTTCTAAAACAGAGCAGTCGCGCTTTCGCTGATAAGTGGGCATATTGGCTAAAATGTTTTTGATAGAATTATCCATTACAGCCGTTAAACGTTGCATAGTAAGGAGTATTGGCGCACTAGATGTACTAGGGGCCTCCTGTATGGGCAAGACTGGTGTAGACGAAGGAGGGGATGATGCAGTACCATGCTTACTCCCCTCACTTGAGGAATCATCTTGGGCATCATTTTTACTAAATTTTTTTATGACATAAAATACATATAGTTAAATGAGAAGGAACCTTGGTTTCCCCACAGTCAGAACACAATCTATCTGGTAGTTCAGACATGTTAAACAGGCATAAACTTGATAACAAAGCACAAAAAACGTTTTAAAATAAAACCGTTACTGTCACTTTAAATTTTAAACTAAACACACTTTATTACTGCAATTGCGAAAAAGTATGAAGGAATTGTTCAAAATTCACCAAAATTTCACCACAGTGTCTTAAAGCCTTAAAAGTATTGCACACCAAATTTGGAAGCTTTAACCCTTAAAATAACGGAACCGGAGCCGTTTTTATATTTAACCCCTTTACAGTCCCTGGAATCTGCTTTGCTGAGACCCAACCAAGCCCAAAGGGGAATACGATACCAAATGATGCCTTCAGAAAGACTTTTCTATGTATCAGAGCTCCACACACATGCAGCTGCATGCCATGCTGTCCTCAAAAACAAGTGCGCCATACCGGCGCGAAAATGAGGCTCTGACTATGATTAGGGAAAGCCCCTAAAGAATAAGGTGTCTAAAACAGTGCCTGCCGATATAATCATATCAAAATACCCAGAATAAATGATTCCTCAAGGCTAAATATGTGTTAATAATGAATCGATTTAGCCCAGAAAAAGTCTACAGTCTTAATAAGCCCTTGTGAAGCCCTTATTTACTATCTTAATAAACATGGCTTACCGGATCCCATAGGGAAAATGACAGCTTCCAGCATTACATCGTCTTGTTAGAATGTGTCATACCTCAAGCAGTAAGAGACTGCACACTGTTCCCCCAACTGAAGTTAATTGCTCTCAACAGTCCTGTGTGGAACAGCCATGGATTTTAGTTACGGTGCTAAAATCATTTTCCTCATACAAACAGAAATCTTCATCTCTTTTCTGTTTCTGAGTAAATAGTACATACCAGCACTATTTTAAAATAACAAACTCTTGATTGAATAATAAAAACTACAGTTAAACACTAAAAAACTCTAAGCCATCTCCGTGGAGATGTTGCCTGTACAACGGCAAAGAGAATGACTGGGGTAGGCGGAGCCTAGGAGGGATCATGTGACCAGCTTTGCTGGGCTCTTTGCCATTTCCTGTTGGGGAAGAGAATATCCCACAAGTAAGGATGACGCCGTGGACCGGACACACCTATGTTGGAGAAAGCAGCAGTTCACTGGGTTGAAGGTGGTGTCACCTTTAGACACTGTACATTTTCTGGTCTATAAATGTAAGTGCAGCACTTCTCTAAAGCCAGGTACCATGCTGTTCTGCAGAGGGGTAAAAGGTCACAGGGCATCAAAAGTATCACATGTCTGTAAAAGTTGCAGTTCTACAAAGCGACTCAGAAATGTAATTGTCTAAACTAGGGTTGTCCAATTTCAGTCTACAATGGGTTAATATTGCTTTGTATGAATTTATGCTTTGTTTGAATCCTTTTTTTGCAACACTAAAACAACAAAAAATGACAAAGTTTGCATATTTATAATAATATATCAGATTAGCTCCAAATAAAGGCACAAGAAATAGTGGTACTCAACCAAAGCGTGGATATTTACAGTGTCAAAATGTATATAAAATATATATATATTATAAAAACATACAGACAAGGTGAGGATACATAATCTTGAAAATGTCTTTTATGCATTGAGGCAAATTAAAGGGACACATTTGTGGTTAATTTCAGTTGGCTGTTAGGTTCATTTCTGTTGGCGGTCCAGTGCTGTTAACCCCTTCATGCCTGCACTCTCCCCACTGTCACAACATTGCATGTAATCCCGTTTGTGACAAGATGGTGGCAGATAGGAATTTGATGGTGAGAAACTTGTAATAGTTAACCCTTTCCGCTGTTCTAATTGTCTACTAACACAGGCCATAGTATAAACATACTCATCAGAATTTCAAGTAATTTGTTAACAAAATGTACCCTTTTGCAAATCATACGGTTTTAAATACTTGTAAAACATACATGTTGTATTCTACAACTTAGTGCTTAAATGCTAATATATATTATGCATATATAAAAATGACTACTTACAATTTATCCTACCCTGTAAATGAAGATCACAGCTGCACATTCATGTCAACATTTGCTAAACGGATTAATCCTCATATATACACATGCACACACGACTTTCATATATTTCTATCTAGGCCTAGTAGGACTGTTAATAAAATGTTGGATTGAAAATACCCTCTCATTTACTGGAATGATACATAAAACATAATGTAAACTACCTCTGGTATTTGCACATACATTTTAATATCTAGCTTGGAATGGACACTGAATTATTTTTTAGCTTCTTTCTCGTCATAATAACTATTTTAGCAGTTTTAGGAGCACGCTCAAAGGATCCTATGACTCCTTCAAGGGCTTTCGTGACATTTTCACTATGTCTGAACCATGATTTCCACACATTAATTTCCCGTAATGAAGCCGGAGCTCCTCACCCCCACACAGATGTCTCTACTTATTTCCACATTACTGGAAGTTCCACCCCCACATATAGGCTGGGGCCAAGGTCACTAACGATGCTGAAAAAAATAGATAGTAAGTATGTAGGTTCACCAGCGTAAGCTCTGTCTCAATAGAGACTGAAAAAATGCTTAATCAGCTCAGATATGGTAGCAAGATGCCAACAGTTCACTGAAGATCATACTATATTGCAGTGTTATAAACATTTATAGAGACATGAAAGACAAAATTAAACTCATGATTTAGAGCATGCAAAAAAAATTCCAATTTACTTCCATAATCAAATTGAACATAGTATTTTTATGTGTACACTTTCTTAGGCACCAGATCCAACTGAGCATGGGCAAAAGTTGATAGGAAATACATATATACCGATCTGTGATTGGCTGATGGCTGTCACATAATACAGGGGAAAGGAAACTGTGAAATTTGTCAAAAATAAATCTGTTCTTCGTTTAAAATTGAAAGTATGGGTTATTGCATTGCCTTTTTTGTATTCATTTGTTGGTAATGCAATTCGATTGTACTTAAAGTTCCTTTAAGGGACATTCTAGTAATTTTAGAAGCCAAAACCATTCTACATTTTCCTTTTATTCCCCTTTAAAACTTAAATTATGCTTACCTGATCATTTTCTTTTCTTCTGACAGGAAGAGTTCACAGCTGCATTCATTGCTTTTGGGAAATACAGAACCTGGCCACCAGGAGGAGGCAAAGACAACCCAGACAAAGGCTTAAATACCTCCCCCACTTCCCTCATCCCCCAGTAATTCTGCCGAGAGAACAAGGAACAGTAGGAGAAATATCAGGGTGAAAAATGTGCCATAAGAATAAAAAACTAAATATACAGCTGCCCCATAGAGAAAAACACGGACGGGGAGCTGTGGACTCTCCCCGTCAGAAGAAAATAAAATTATCAGGTAAGCATAATTTAAGTTTTTCTTCTTAAACGGGGAGAGTCCACAGCTGCATTCATTACTTTTGGGAAAACAATACCCAAGCTATAGAGGACACTAAATGCAAAAACGGGCGGGGAACAAGAGGCGGCCCCTTCTGAGTGCACCACAGCCTGAAATCACCCAAACCCGACAAAAAAACTGCTTCACTAGAAGCAAAAGGAACAAAAAATGGAAAGGACCAAGTAACTACCCATCAGTTAAAACAAGCAAGGCCCTCACTAGAAACCACCCAAATCACTAGACTCAACTGAGCACAACGGCCTCCGAGGAGACAAAGTCCTGCAGGCTCCAAGCCACACATAAACTCATCCCCGACCCGAGAGAAGGGGGGGACCTCCACATTCTCCCAGAAGGGAAGGAGAAGAAGAAGAAGTACACAGATAAGAGAGTCCAAAAGGACCAGCAGACAAACAACTAGGGCAATAAAGAACCCCAATCATAACTCCAAAAGCGCAACCAAGGTTGCAACCGAACAAAAACGTGTAGAGAACAAACCCTACCGACCGAACAGAGTGAAGGGAGGAAAATTTACAGACCCCTATCTGCATGGAAGTCCAAGAGACCAAGTAACGCCCCAATCCTGGAACCTAGAGGGACAAGATAGACCCCGTCCCTTACACTGAGTGCAACCCGCACTCAGGATAGAGCGACGAGGAATAAAACCACCCCCGGAAGCCGTTAAAAAATAGCACCATAATATCTTATTATGCTCTAGATGAAGCCACTGGCTTCCCTCTGCAAAAGAGGTCTAAGCGGAGGCAAGCTGCCAACACTAGCTAATCAAAAGCTAGTAATCTGCACCAGGAGTCTCCCAGAGGAAAAACTCAGAAAAGTGCAGAGCAACTCCCTCCCAAGAAAAACAGGGAGGAAAGGATAGACCCAAAACCAGCAGAATAGAGCTACCTGCTGAGGGAAGGAAATACTGCGAAGCCTCCCACCTAAGGAAGGCCCACATGATCTATCAATGATACGTGGTCAAGGCTCAACAGAGCAGTCATATCCTTGACCCCCACACCCAGTTAACGGACCCAGCACCAAAGCAACTGGCAATGTCCAAAGGACAAGGGAATTAAAAGTTCCCTGAACCACCAAAACCATGAGGAATGAGAAGGGAGGGGATCCAGACACCCCAAGGGTGAGCTTGGGTTCCAGAACCCAGACACAGCTTCTTTCCCAATAGAAGGGATACTCCAAAAAAAAGGAGACCTCATACTGAAACTACAGAAACGGCATGACAACAGAAGCCAACCCCTCACATGACATCCTGCACACAAGGCGGAGAGGACCCCACTGAACAGAGGAAGAAAAAGACCTCCGGGGTACCAGGCGGATACTGTGGTATGCCCAATCTTCCCCCAAAAAGAGGGGAAATGCAAGCATAAACGCTCACCCGCCCACAGGCATGGAACGTAAAGCTGTAGACAGATGTCAAAAGGACACTACCAATTGATAGGAACCATCCGGCTACTACAGCCAGCCCACAAGAATTCCAATTCTCCGTTAAGAGAAAGAACCCCCTCCAAAAGGGCAAGAGGGCGTTCTGGAACCGGAAACTGGGCCGTCCAGATCCATCTAAGAGATCTGGGCACAAAAAAAAAAAAAAACGAAACCTCCAGTCAAGACAAGGATCAGGGCCATAAAACCGGATATCCGGAACCCAGAGTCGGCTTCAAACTGATAATCCCTGAGGAACCCCAGCCGTAGAAGACCTTGCACCAAAGGTGATGCAATCACAGACCCATCCAAGAGTCCTTGGACACTGAACGTTCACGTAAGCATCCCAGAGACAGGGGGCTCAACCCCTAAATGCTCGAGAGACAACACCCCTAAGTCTAAAGACTAAGGAAAACTTACAAGAGAACAGAGCTCAAAACCTAGAAATCTAGTTTGAGAAGATGAATAGTCTCCAAAAATCCTCTCAGGATCACCTCCCGGAAACCCCTACAGCTCAAGGAATTTACTAATGAACGAGCATCCCAACTCCTGAAGAGCGACATATCAACTGAAACACCTAGCAGGGGCAACCGCAGGAAAAAGAGGCAACACAATCTCCAAAAAATATGGAAGCAGCCGAGATGCCGTAGGGGGAAACAAAGGGCCAAAAAAAAAAACAGTTTCCAGAAATAGATGACCAGAAAACCAGCCCCACGAAGGGGAAAAAGCGGCACAGCAATCTCAACCCCTTAAGGAAGAGGTACCACAGCCAAGGATTCAAAAAGGACATCCAAGAAAAGGAATACCAATAGAGGAGACGATAATCGCCACCTAACCTGGTACCACAGATTCCCAAAGAGTCATCTGAACTTCCAACCCTATCGGAAAGGAGAAACTCTAGCTCCGAAGCCAAAGGACCTCAGGAATCCCCAGAGTAAGCCTTAGCAGGATCCGATCTCTGTAACCCTGCCAACAATCAGGAACAGGACATTGAGAACTGAGCACAAACCCCTCTGATGCCCCACCCAAAGGATAAACAAGGACCAGCCTGACGTCTAGGAATGAAAGGCCTCCTATAACATGAAGAAAACAAACTCCTCACCAAAGTGAGCAAACTCGGCACCCCAACCGGTTATGACGGGCACCACAAGGTTGATATGTACCTCAAGGAACAGAAAAACTAGTGCCCGACCAGGACCAGCCTGATACATAGGGCACCCCAAAACTGTCCAAGGCCACAAAAGTCGACGCTCTAGTAGGGATAGAGAAAATAAATGTTAGACATAACAATGTCCTAACACTTATTATTTCACTTCCGCGGAAGTGCTAAGGCGACCACAAAATCGCTAGTATCAAATTCCAGAAAATAAATGTTTTCCAAAAGGAAAAACTATAACAGACATGAGCTTCTCAAAATGAAATAAAATACATCCTAACCGGATCAAAGTAAATGAAGGCAGCACCCGCAGGAGAACACCCAAGAAGAATGGACACACTAACAGGACCAGCCGGTAAGATACCCAATTCTTCCAAAGCTCAGCTGGAATAAGATACCCCAAAAAAAGAAAAATGGAGACTACAAGGTGATTGACTTCATCCCGTCTGGAACAGAAGACAGAAGATCCCTTGACCCATTAGGACTGGAATCCTCCAGCACTGCCAAAACATGCCTCAGCAAAACACGAAGGCGCGCCAGTCTATAACGAAATGCAAGACTTACCTCTTCCGGCACAACTGATGACCCCGGCCCCAAGGGTTGGACCCCTGAAGCCTCAGAGGAAAACGCTTCCCCAGAGGGCTGATCTGATCCAGACGATCCCACGCCTGACGAGCCCTGGTTAACAGAACACGGACAGTATCTTTCCTGTGACGAAAGGCGAAGAATGACTGGGGGATGAGGGAAGTGGGGGAGGTATTTAAGCCTTTGGCTGTGGTGTCTTTGCCTCCTCCTGGTGGCCAGGTTCAGTATTTCCCAAAAGTAATGAATGCAGCTGTGGACTCTCCCCATTTAAGAAGAAAAAATGTATACATTTTCCACCAGTTTGTAAACTGTTGAATTTAGTAAATAATCATCAGTGGCATATGTACATTAGCCACTGGTCATGCACAGATTACAACAGCACCATTTTGTAAGTGCATTGCTTAACCAGCACTTGGGCTCTACTGCTGTGTGAAAGAAAAAATATGAGGTTTGTTTGATGTCAATGCATAAAAAAATAAATATATGTTTTTTCTTGTGGGATAGATAATGAAACAGTTTGCGCAGAAAAAGTAACACACACACACACATATATATATATACACATATACACTGTATATAATTAATAGCTACATAATCCATATAAAACATTGCGACAGCCAGAGTGTACTTTGTTATCATTATATCTATATGAATAAGGTCAGTGGACTTAAAGGGATATGAAACCCCAAAATATTATTTTGTGATTCAGGCAGAGCATACAATTTTTAAAAACTTTTCCAAATGACTACTATTATCAATTTGCTTTGTTCCCATAATATTCTTTGTTGAAGAGATACCTAGGTAGGTGTCCTGGAGCAGTAAATGGAAGGAAATAGTGCTGTCATCTAGTGCTCTTGCAAATGGATAACATTCTTGCAATACTGCTGCCATATAGTGCTCTAGACATGGGCACACTCCTAAGCCTATGTCCCTGCCTTTCAACAAAAGATACCAATAGAACAAAGAAAATTTGATAATAGAAGTAAATTAGAAAGTAGGGATGGGCGAATGTGTTTATATTCAAATTCAAATGTTAGAACGAATGTTATTGCAGAAATTCAATTTACATAATAGAATGTTGACAAGAACGAATATTCTTAAACATTCTATTATCGAATGTTATTTACAGTTTTCGAATGTCACTTTCGAATTCGAATGTCACATTTATAAAACACAGTTGTAGACTAGAAATACTATTTCAAATTTGAATGTCACATTCGAATTTGAATGTCACATTCAAATTCGAATATAACATTTATAAAACACAGTATTAGACTATAAATACTATTACTTCGAATTTGAATATTACATTTATTAAACACAGTTGTAGACTAGAAATACTATTTCAAATTTGAATGTCACATTCGAATTTGAATGTCACATTCAAATTCGAATATAACATTTATAAAACACAGTATTAGACTATAAATACTATTACTTCGAAATTTGAATATTACATTTATTAAACACAGTTGTAGACTAGAAATACTATTTCAAATTTGAATGTCACATTCAAATTCGAAAATTACATTTAAAAAACACAGTATTAGACTAGAAATACTATTTTGAATTTGAATGTGACATTCGAATTTGAATGTTACATTCAAATTCGAATGTCACAGTCAAATTTGAATATTACATTTCAAAATGAAACAAATACATTGCTAAACATTCTATTATTCGAACAAATTTTTTCGAATTTAATTGAAAAATTAGAAAACAAAAATTCTAAAATAGAATGTTAGAATGTTATATAAACATTCGAAATTTGATTCAAACGAACGAATATATCAAAATTTGTTTTAAATTTCAAATTTTTAGAAACATTTGCCCATCCCTATTAGAAAGATGTTTAAAATTGCACGCTCTATCTATATACCTTTGAGTAAGAGATCATAATAAAATAATTTCGTTATTAACACAAAATATTAAAACTAAATATACATGGATAGGGGCCCCAGCCTCGGTGCTTAATCACAGGATAGATAGCTCTAGCAGTTTATTCTGGCATTCACTGCTGACCGCTAGGAAAAGTATTTGGTTAATGTCCAATCTCGGGCAAGTTTGTCGGACAAACTAATACAGAAAGGAAATATGTTATATAATACCAGTTATTAATTGCTTGGTTTATATAGGATGTCATAATTCATATTCTTCTAACAACCCAGTGACAAAAATCATCTGACTATCAAAACCATCACATTACGCCTATAATATTTTGATGGATTATTGTATCTTTATATATATCATGTAGCCTCAAAGAAAAGCTAGGCATATTCTTGACTCTGCAATCCAGCAGATGCACTGCAATTGGGCTCGCTTGACTGAATCCCACAACATTAATCATCATTCTTCTGCTCTTCCTAATTTCTATCCAATAGCCATTTTGATTGATTATTCTCATTGTCTCTTGCTCATCTTTTTCTATCAGCCGTCTCCCTCGATCACTTTGTCCTTCCCTTTCCTACTTTAGCTATATATAGAGTGATGACTACAATTGCCAGTGCATTTAGAAGTAAAACATAAAAACTGCGATAGTTAAAAACATCACAGATTAAATGCCAGTGAATAAATATCATAAAGAGCATAATAAGGTACATTAAACTCACAACCAAATCTTCCATAAAATGTTTCATTAACTTTACACTTTTTACTAACACAGGGACACTTTTAAATGTCTAAAGCATCTATCTAATGTAACTTTTTTGTTTTGTCAATAACTATTTATAGATAATAAAAAAGTTTACTACCATGGAGAGAAAATCACACAAACTCTTTGGGATTTATTTAGACGTTATATTGTAATGCAGAAGTCTCTCCTTCACATAGAGAACCCTGTATAGCGAGATCTCTAATGGTAAATTTTGTCTTTCTAAAATTCTTTGAGGGACCTCACCATACTGACGAGATTTCATAGATCATCTCGTTTGAGTAGAGAGCTTTAGATCATAGAGCTCTCGTTGTCCATTAAAATATGCAGTTTAAAGGGACAGTATACTATTTTCAATTAATTTTGTACCAGCTGCAGAGTATAAAATGTATGAGATTTGCTTTTTAAAGTTTATTTGTTTATATGAATTAGCTGATTTTGTGTTTTGAAGCCACAACCTAATAAAATGGGTTGAGTTTGTTGGTATAATCAGATCTCATTACTTTATCACATTGTATACATATACCTGTTTCTTTATCTTATATCTGTCCATAAACCAATCACCAATAATTGGAGAGAACAATGGAAAATTAACATTTTATTACCTTATCTCTTCTATAACCCACTTGGAGTATAATTTCTTCTGCTGTGTTCACACAGCTTGGCCTCGAGGCCAAAAACTTTCAGGATGGGTGGGGATACAGGCTAAATAAACTAATTCAAATGTCAATATAAGGTTAATGGAAATTATTGGAAACAATTTAATACACTCCAGCAGGTAAAGTGGATCATTGGGAACAAATTAAAGGGGAGAACATTTTTGAGTAAACTGTCCTTTTAACTTTTAAAATTACTTAAAGAAGATATTTTCAGCCACAGTGGTGCTAATTATAGTGGTTAAAGGGACAATGTATTGTAAACTTTTCCAATGATCTATTTCACCCAACGAGCATCCCAAGCTTCATTCTGAAAAAGCCCAGGAAATGGCGACTGAATTTAGTAGAATATGTAAATCTCTGAGGCGGAGCCTCAAGCTGCTTTTGTACTTATGCTGAAAATGTCAGTACTCAATTATGGGGGTATAGAAAATCTATATAACCAAGAGCCAGCAGTAGACAGTAGGTTCCCAGTTGGGGTGGGAGTGATATGTAATAAAATGTAAGTAGTATTGGGCTTAAGTATACAGACAGAGATAAGATAAGGAAGCATTTCTGTGTGAAGAAAATGATAAGATAAGCAGGTCTGATCTCACTACAAGCTCAAACCATTTTAATATGTTGTGATTTCAAAGGTCAAAAGCTGCTATTTCATATAAAAAACAAACCCATAGGAACAATGTCTCATACATTTTATACTCTGGTATAACAAGTTATTTGAAACACATTACAGGAACTAAAATTACATAACACTGTTCCTTTAATCTTCAAGTGTTTAACACTTATAACAATGTTTATTTCAAAACAGAATTCTAGAGTCTGGATAAAGAAAGGAGATAATATATATATAAGTCAAGTTGCTTACCCTGCAAGTGGATTTACTACTAGACAGTGGGGTTTGTCTAGACCCTGGATGACAGCATTCTTAAAGGAACCATCAAGTCGAGCTACATTGATTTGTTTTTTGTTGGCATCATAACTTGTCCAGAACAGGTTGCGAGACACCCAGTCAACAGCCAATCCGTGAGCATTGGGCAGATCTACAAAGAAGTTGACGGTAAGGATTACTCACAGAATTAAAGGGACAGTCTAGTCAAAATTAAACTTTCATGATTGTGATAGGGCTTTTTCATCAAATTTGCTTTGATCGTTGAAAGCTTATCCTAGGTAGGCTCATATGCTAATTTTGAAGCCCTTGAATGCCGCCTCTTATCTTGGTGCATTTAGATTTTTTTCCCAGCTAGACAGTACTAGTTCAAGTGTACCATATAGATAACATTGTGCTCACTCCTGTTGAGTTACTTATAAGAGGGCACTGTATGGCTAAAATGCAAGTCTGTCAAAAGAACTGAAATAAGGGGCAGTCTGCAGAGGCTTAGATACAAGGTAATCACAGAAGTAAAAAGTATATTAATATAACCGTGTTGGTTATGCAAAACTGGGACATGGATAATAAATGGATTATCTATCTGTTTAAACAATTTTAAAGTAGACTGTCCAGACAGTCCCTTTAAGGGCATGGCTCATTTAAAAAAATACAACACACAAAAGGTACAATGTTTTGACACAACATTTATTTGAGATATATATATACTGTATATATATATATATATATATATATATATATATATATATATATATATATATATATATATATATATATATATATAGCAAACCAATACCTTCTTTTAGCATATCTCAGTTACATGGAATGTTGTATATAAGACTTGATTAAAGTAATATGAAACTATTTGTCCTTCTAGTCTGAGAATTTACCTCTAAAGCAAGGGCGCCCAAATTACTCATATTGAGAGCCAGTTACTATAAGTGGTATTGGTCATGTTATATAATATTGTCACCCATGCTAAAGACTCAACACAAAATTTGATTATAACAACATGACAAAAACCGTGGAACTGCTTTTATGATAAATTACTGATGTTTGTTTTATGCTCAGTTATACTAAGGGCCACATAAAAGAAACCTTAGATGGGCAGAAGCTTTTGTATAGGCAATTCTCAAAATGACAATATCTTAAATCTAATGATGTCAATTATTTTAGTTGTATTTATCTCATCTGAATCAAGAGCTTACCAGCAGACACCACAGTCTCCACACCCGTCCCATTAATGAAAGCTCTCTTTATTGTCTGTGTACGGACATCCGACCAGTAGATGCGCTGTTCCAATGCATCATAATCCACCACTGTGACATTGTCAATATCCGGGACAGTAAAGGAGATGATATAGTTGTAATAAGGGTTGTCAATATCCACCCCACGGATTTCCATCTGACGGGCGTACAGCAGGAAATTCTTAAACTCTGGGACAAAAAGTCAATATTTGTGACACTGTTAATACCAACACTATCATCCATTTCTCTTAACAGTTACAGTTTTTTATACTTTTATTACTACTTATTTCAACATAATTTCCATTATAGGATTTCATATTAGTATATAAACACATTATTCATCCTTTTTGTACGATTTTCAAGAAGATTATAAACATCCCTTTTCAAAAATTAACAGAGGCAACAGAACTGTATTCATGCTTATATTATAATGATGTGTCCCTAAAAGTATTACTTTGAGGCCAAGAACTATTCATATTTGTATCAGACAGTATATATTTTATTTTAAAAGGTGATGAAAGTGCCGCTTCTTGATATTATATTTTGAAGCGCTAACAAAAATGGCCAAAAATTTGGTCAACTTGTCTATCCTGCCTTTCTTATTTAAAGATTGAATTTCCCCCCTTTGTCCTTTTTTCTATTATTTTAGCTGCTTAGTACCTTCTCCTTTCTATATACCTCCCATAACATCGCCGTCTGTCTGGAGGGTCTAAGTTGATGCTATTCTTCATTATAGGGAAATATAGTTGGGACTAAACAGTATTAGGCAGCAGTTAATAGAGAGTGGTATGGGGCAGGGGTCCATAACTTTGGGCCCCTAATTTCCCATGATGTTCAGACAGCCTAAAGAGTGTCTCAGTATCATGGGAATGTAGCTCCAAAACATATGCTGATCCTTAATGTAGGGCACTGGACATGTAAAAATTGGACTTAAATTTAGGGATGTTTGTTACAAAGTAATGGTTAGGGGACTTGACTTTAAGATGAAACTCATTAAAACCTCTGAAGCAGCAGAAGGGTTTAGAACACTTATATTTATAGTCAGTTAATTAAGAACAAGACAGCAGTACCCACCAAGGCATGTCTTTTTGTCAGGGGACAACTTCATGAGATGTGGGCAGGCACATGAGAATCCCTGATTGTAAGTGATAAGGCACAAATGGCTGCAAGGTCCTTTTCCCCCATTGTCAGCACATGGGTTGGGTGCTAAAGGGAAAAGAAAGAAAAAACATGTCAGCTCTATATCAATGCCCCTCATTACCTTTCAATGTCTCCATACCTTAGTCTCCCACCTGATATACAAACCGTGCATTTAGCACTTTTTTCACTGAGCCTACAATTCCAGTTCTGAAATCTAACTTTTAAGAAATAAAGAAATTTAAGACGTACATTGTCAGTATGACAGATGAACAGGCATTGGACCACTAGCTGGTTAGCCCTGATCTAAGTAACAATCTTATATTGGGGATCTTTGGTTCTGCTACACAGTAGTCCAGATCTATTCCTAAATCATGACAAACAGACCTTCATGTGGTACTGAGCACAGACAAAAGAAGCTGTAACTGGTAAATTATATTTACTAATTATGTGTGATCATTGTAATGTAACTTTATAAAAAGGCTAAGTGCCATAAACAGCTATGTCTATTTTATCTTTGGGTCACCAACTTTTCAGTATTAATTGAATTCCTCATAAAATTAATCATAATCTCATTCAATCATGTGTAGTAAAATAAATACATAATAAATACTTTGCACTGTATTTTCAAGATTTTATTTCACCCACATTGACTGTAATTTAATTCTAAAATCTGTGTTTTTTCCACTGCCCACAAAGAGGATGGAGTACATCCTGTAGATCCAAAATGCTGACCCTTTACTAGTCTACATACACATGTATGATCACTGCTAGAGCTCATTTCCACCCCACTGATCATGAGGCTTTTTTTAAGGTGTATATCCCTGGACTGGAAAACTGCAGATTGTGCTCCACTGATACACTGAATTAAGGAAGTTTTCAAACTAAGATGACAAAACAAACAGCCCTGTAATTACCTTGTGGTTGCCTGGATGGGTGATAAACCTGAAGATCAAAGGGTTGAGTGTTGGTGCGCTGAACCACTACCACATTGTGACCTGTCCACTTATTAGCTTTTGCTAAGGTGTTAGTCCTCCAATCTGTCCAGTAGACTTCTCCTCCATATAGTGTCACTGCAAATGGATGTGACAGGTACTCGTTGCCCTTGAGCACCTCAATGTGTCCAGTGCCATCATACTTTGCTGAGTATATTGCATCTGATCTGAGAAGAGAAGGTAGCATGGACATTTGAGGAATCAGAACTGCAAAAATAGATGATTATAGATATTGCAATTGTATACATAATATATTATTTTATTTATTAAGTTACAGAAAATAATACTGAAAATGAGAAACAAAAATGCTTAAAGGGACAGTCCAAGTCCAAAACAAACTTTCATGATTCAAATAGGGCATGTAATTTTAAACAACTTTCTAATTTACTTTTATCACCAATTTTGCTTTGTTTTCTTGGTATTCTTAGTTGAAAGGTAAATCTAGGAGGTTCATGTGATAATTTGTTAGACCTTGATGGCCGCCTCTAAACTAAATGCATTGTGACAGTTTTCCACCACTAGAGGGCATTAGTTCATGTGTTTCATATAGATAACATTGAGCTCATGCACCTACATTTACAGAGGAGTGAGCACTGATTGGCTAAAATGCATGTCTGTTAAAAGAACTGAAATAAGGGGGCAGTCTGCAGAGGCTTAGATACAAGGTAATTACAGAGGTAAAATGTGTACTATTATAACTGTGTTGGATATGCAAAACTGGGGAATGGGTAATTAAGGGATTATCTATCTTTTAAAATAACAAAAGTTCTGGTGTTGACTGTCCTTTTAAAATAAAATAATAAAAAAATGTGAAAGAAAATCCCCAGAAAATAAAGACACCCCAATTTCTCAATTTACTGCTTGAAAAAAAATCACTCAAATATTATATAATATATACAAAAAAATACAACACAGATTAAAGAAAACCTGTCTGGACTTTGGCTTATTTCCACTCAAGTGTATTATTTTTTTATTGGAGATCTTGGTAAAATAAGCAACGTTTCGGGGTTAACCCCTTAATCTTGCCATCCTGGATGGCATGATTAAGGGGTTAACCCCGAAACGTTGCTTATTTTACCAAGGTCTCCAATAAAGAAACATTTTTACCCTCTGTGCTGGTTATCCATGTATTGACGAATATTATTGGGATACTGCAGTATATCCCTTCTAAGGCACTGACAGTAGTGCTGTTCTCCCCACTGACATTGTTGTTACTCAAGTGTATTAGACGGCAGGTAAAAAATTCTCTTGTAAGAAATCACACAAGTTCTATGAAGCCCCTGTCATAATTTTCTAAAGGCAATTTTTATCTTGAGAACAGCGTATCTCACAAAGGGTTGTTCACAGTTTTTACATATGTGAAGATGACGCAAACTGCACAATAAAATTGTAATTTCAAAATTGGATGAAACAAATATATCAAATATTTAAATAAAAATATGCATTTAAAAACTGTACGGTTTATTTGAATTAAAAATGAAAAAGAAATTGCTCTGCCAAAATTGTACTTTATGGAATTATTATTCTTTCTTAAAATTAAAGGGACATTATACACTAGATTTTTCTTTGAAATGCATGAATGTTTTGTAGAGGATTCATTTATATAGCTCATACAGGGTTTTTTTTTAAAAATGGAGTTTTGATTATTTTTAAACATCATTGCTCTGATTTTCAGACTCCTAACCAAGCCCCAAAGTTTTAGGAGAATACAGATGTATACCTACTCCAGCTTGCTCTGGTTTGTGTAAAGAGTCTTTTCATATGCAAAGGAAGGGGGAGAGGGGGGGGAGGATCTGCTATTTCCCACTTGCAGTGGGTGTTCCAGTAACCTTTTAAACAGAGCTAAACTGGACACTTCTAAGTAAGTTTTTAAACGGTTTTATACTGGATTTTTATATCAGTATCTGTGCATATTATTCTTTATAGTAGTTTCTATTACATGCATTTATATGAAAATTGTATTATGTCCCTTTAAAGAAGAAGAAAATTATTTAAAGGTGCATTGTAGAAATTATAATAAAACTACACTGACATGCAAACATCTCTATGAAAGTTTACTATTGTTCTTATTTTAAAAGGACTTTCTGCTTGGTGAGCACGGCTGGATGCCGGTATGAGATGTGATTCGTCTTGATGAAGGCTTCTGTGAAAGCCGAAACGTCGACCTTTAACAAATGTTGCTATTAAGAACAATAAAATAAAGTTTTTGCTGATAAGCAATTATCACAAACCCTGAGAGTGCCCTTCATTCCTAAAACCAATTATATATATATATATATATATATATATATATATATATATATATATATATATATATATATATATATATATATATATATTTATCCATGGATCTGATAAATGCATTTCAGGTTTGTAATAAATTAAATGAACAACTGCATAACCTTATTTTAAAGATGTATGAAACAAATAACATCTTCTTGATTTTTGCAGGAGTATAGTGGTACACTCAGCAAGAGATATACAGATATGCAATATTTATATTAATATGGGAAGTTGAAAGCCTGAGAGTTAAGATTTTAACATGTCTTAACCTATGTATTTTTGAAAACATAGAAGTCTTAAGGATTTGAAGTTTGGACAAATTATATATATATATATATATATATATATATATATATATATATATATATATATAGTTTTCAAATATTAAATATATGCCTCAGACTGTCCAAATAAATTGTATAAACGTATATTTGTGGATCTTAGTGAAAATGCCCATCAGTTGCATGCAAGATAAATATTTGCTGAATTTATTAAGTAGCTATACAGTCAATTTAAAATGTCCAATTTATTTCAAAATTAATAAACTATTCTTTTTATTTTTGAGGCATCTGACAAGTGCATGTGTAGTTGTCCCATAAATTGTGTCATATGTTTTGTGCACTCAGCAAGAGATATGTATGTTCCATATTCTGTATTTGTATTAATATGGGATAATGATCGAGTATAGCTTTGAAGGCATCTTCTAAAATATTGTGGGAAGTGTATAATGTTTAGTATTAAAATGATTAAATAGTATTAAGTGATCCTATACAAATTGGACATAATTGTTTGCTGAGCCAAGAAATAGTGAATATACTAAATATACATTTAAAAAATATATAAGAATCAATATTAAACTGTTAACAGTATTGATGACGAAACTGCATTTCTGGCTGTCTGCCGCCCCCTATATGACTAAAACTGATATGACAGCCAAACTAATTGACTGTTGGAGCCTAAATATTTCCCATATAGCCTATGCGATGTTTACATTCCCAGAGTCAATCAGGGACAAGCTCTGTTAAGGGCCTATAAAAGAGACAAGCTCTGAGGGCCTATCAAAATCTTGTGGGAATGATTAAAGAAAAGGAGGGATTCTTTATCTTGAATAAGAACCCCCTCACACACTAAGACAAGACATACTCAAAGAAGCATAACTTTTGGTGAGAGAAACACACAGGTTTTATGCCAAGTATATTCTCTGCCATTTTGGGACACTTTTTTGAATAAAGGAAGTTAACAATTTTGAGGCCTGTACCTTTGCGCATAGTGGATAAATCCTTCTTAGATGACCCACAAGAAGAAACTGAACATTCATTTGGTTATTTGATAAAGTATACGCGACTGCTAAAAATATATAGAATATTTAAATCAAAGGTATTCTAAAACTATAGTTACATCGTAGTTGTGATTTAAAAGGAGAATTTATTATTATATTTAATATTACTTAGACCAAGGGTAGTAAGTATATTGGTATTAAATATTAATGTTTAGAAAGAATTTTGTATTTTAGTATCATAAATTAATTACAGTTATTGCTATATATATATATATATTAGAATTTGCCTTATTGTAGCTAAATAAGATGGTATTTCAGGTCAGACATATTGGCATATACATTTGCTGTTTGCATTAATAATATATACAACTTCTGGTGTTTTTAAATGGAGTTATATAGAAATATTTGTGGGCTAAGTAGCTTAATTATACTTGTCTGAAGGTTATCTTAAATCTATTCAGATCCAGTAAGATTTGTGTGAAGTATCTTGTATATTGTTTAACTAAGCATTGTTAAGCTAATAGTACATATTCTGATATTTGGAATGAACTAAGGTGGATAATTATAGACTGTGCTGGGATTCTCATGCGTGGTGTTTATTTTAAGTAACGTTTATTTTAGAGATATATTTTTATGATCTGTGCTATAGAATATTATAACGAAATACATGTGTATAATTGATTCATAAGCTAGTCTCTACTTAATATATTTCAATGTGTTTAAAAATGTAACTAATCTCAATAATTGAGGAATGAATATTAATTTCAATTGTTTTGTATATACATTTTAATTAGTGGTTATTTTAAAGAATAATAATAAATAAATTATATTTATAACCTGGTATATACCAACACAATTCTGGGCTTAAACTTTCCACTATTGTCACTTTGACTCTCTAATTGGCTTTTGTTGGGTCACTGAAGTCAGCATATTTCTTTCTCATTGTTATGGTTTCAAACTATCCCCATCATCGCCTGCATATTATAAGCTTTGATCAGCCATGCCCTCTACCCCTGCTGTATTGGTGTTGTATAAATATTTTACGTTTTGTCTCATGTATGCATTAGATTTCTTTGTACAACTGTGAGAAATAGGTTTGGTGCTACATATGTGTAAATACAGAAGAGAAAGGATATATGGCCAAGTCTTTTTTGTCTGGAACACAGAAATCTTTGTATACATGTGATCACTTTTATTTAAAGCCTCTATTTCAAAGTTCATGAATATTACTTTATAATTTATACTGGAGCTTCCAAACCACACGCCTTTTTGTACATGATTTTAACAGCTCTAATGTTATACCTGGCATCTATCCACAAAATACGTTCTTCCAGATAGTCCACAGTCAGCCCATTTGGCCAGCCCCCGGAACCAGTTTCTTTATGGATGGTCCTGCGTCCCTCTCCACTCATGGAGGCAGCTTCAATACGAGGTAAGCTGGCGTCCCAGTCAGTCCAGAAAAGGATTCTGGATAAAGGGATAACAAAATCAGCAGAATCCCACAAACATTGTTTTCAGAACTTTTATACTGGATTCCCACAAACCAAGTCTAATAAGCATGGAAAGTATAAACTGCTAAAATGTGATTTAAGAAAGCAATATTTCAAATCAGAACACAGCCCCTGAAAAGCTGATTTAACTACTAGTTTATTTACAAATATATTAAGCACAGCAAATTAGATTCCCATCATAGCTCTGTTCTTAACAATTTATTTTATACAAACACTCATATCAATGTTTATTGTACAAAGTTAAGAAGATATCAGACACTTTAAAATGTTTTTTTTTCTTGGATAGCCTGCTATAAATATTATGAAGCATGTCTTCTCAGAAATGCATTTCCATGTTTTTAGTTTGTTTAAAGATTACACTGTGAGCATTGCAAATCCCTAGTTTCTGTTTTTTAAAGGGACATTGTAACCGAATAAATAATCTATGGCTACGATATGGTTGGTGTACGTGGTTATTACAATTTTAACTGTGTATTGTAAATCTGAGCCCTGCAAAGAGGTTAAAAATAAGTTAAAGTTGTGCTCAGGAACTTCAGAATGACATTAAAACCTCTTACTTTTTGTGTAAAAATGTGTTTTACCTCACGCTCCCTAATGTGGCCAAAAAGCAAAATTTGTAAGCTAGGTTTCCAAAATGTTTCTAATTGCCTAAACCAGCTATTTGATATGTAGCATTTGCAGGTTACAAAGTGTGTTATTAGCCCCTTTTAGGGAGTTAAAGGGACATTGTATATTAGAGTTTTATTTGCATAAATGTTTTGTAGATGATCCATTTATATAGCCCATCTGGGGGTGTTTTTGTAAAAATGTTTAGTTTTGCTTATTTTAAATAACAGTGTGCTGATTTACAGCCTCCTAACCAAGCCTCACAGTTTTAGATGTATACTAATGTATACAGACTTCATATTGCTTCTGTTTGTATAATGGATCTTTTCATATTAAGGGAGGGGGACAGTCTGCTCTCAGCCACTTTCAGCGGGTGTCCAAGCCTAATCTTATCAACAGTGTTAAATTGGGGGCATACGCATACTAGTCTGTGATTGGCTAATGTCTGTCACATGATACAGGGGACCGGAAAATGGGAGAAAAAATACATTTGTCAGATATGTTTTCACTGCTTAACTGAAATTCAGTAAGTGCTATTGCATTGTCTTTTTATAATGTACTTGTTCCTTTTTTTCTTTTATTTTATAATCCAACAGTGTAGACAAAGTATACTAAGCACATTTGCTTTTTCATTGCACCTCACAGGGTAGATTATATGCAAAACAAAACATTATAACTCAGCCAGATCTTTCTTTAAACGTAATACATAAACAATATAAAATGGCCAAAATCTTGTTTGACAAAAATACATCAATAGTAAGCATCCTATAGACCTTAAAATAACCTGAATCAGTAGATATTGCATAGCATAAATTTTATAAATGCAGACTTTATACATTAAACCAAGGTACACTTGTTGGATGATTTTGTATTAATTAAACAAACAGAAAAAAAAGGTAAAAACTTCTCACTCCCAGTCTCCCTCTCCACACCGTGATAACCGAACTATATGCCAATCCGTAACTGTTTAACCCCTTATCAGATCAATAACAAGACCTACTAAAGTCAATACCTAAAATTTCTCGAAAGGCTTTTGAATAAACCAGAGGGGCCAAGGTTTGTTCTTGTATTTTACGGAGATATAAGTTAATTATAGGGCTCCATTTTTTTAAAAGATCTTCAGCCCTATCCTTAAAAGTAAAAAGAGTATTATATGATTCAAAAACTAATTGTTGGAGGAGCAAGTTACGAAAACTGTAAAAACTTGGCAAAAGCGGGTCCCTCCAATTTTTAAAAACCAAGAGTCTGGTCACCATAATAATGGTGTTCAACATCCTAATATTATTTAGATTAGCCCTTTCTAGATTGGGATGTATAAGAAAAATTACATGGCAGGCTTGGATTTTGAAATTGTCATGGTAGAGCTTTCCATACCAATGATTGACTTTGCCCCAGAATTGATTTATTTTAGGACAATAAAAAAAAAAACTATGTGCAGGATATCCGCCTTTTCCGAATAGCATTTTGGACAGTACTGTTTAATACATGTATTAGTTAATTATCCAATTCTACTGTATTGAGTGGTCCATTAAATGAAAATTGGTTTATAATGACCCTTTAAGGACAAAGCAAAATGTCACACAAAAGCAAGTGGTCTTCAATGTCCTTTCAACTCACTGCAGCTTTGGAGCACAACACAACCAGTAAGCTAATCACTGTGTTTGTCTAGCTGAGGAATGGTAAGTAGTATGTCTGGTGCAGGACTTTAAGCTATGTGTGTTACCCTTTAAAACATTAACAAATGACAGAATTTACTAACATCAGCATGCACATTAAACAAGTATCTCCCTTTAAATATGATCCTTTACAACTGCTTTAAATGTATTTCTTGAATGTTCTAATTCAAAAAAATCAGCAAAATGAAGAAACTAATTTTTCAGGTGAAAGCAGAGTATTCAAAGTTCAAACTGGTATGTGATTTGCGTTATAATACAAGAATCCCCAGTCTTACATTATAAGGATCAGTCAACAATATCATTTGCAGCTCCAGTAAATTATTTTTGGCCATGTTCACTGGAAAAATATTCACATTTGCCAAATGTTCTGTTAAATTCATAATGTCTTAACCGCAACATTTTGCTCTGTTGAGTAACATCTCATTCCAAGAAAAAATCCATTAGACTTTCTGAATCTGGTTTGAGTTTTATAATGTTGATACAGTGATATATTTTTATTTTTTTTTGTTTTTTTCAAATAGTTCCTTGAAAGTGATCTAGTAAATCAAAATTAAACTTTCAAGATTAAGTTAGAACATGCAATTTTAAACAACTATCCATTTTTTTTATATTATCTATATATCTTGGTATCCTTTATTGAAAAGCATACCTAGGTAGGATCAGGGGCAGCAATGCACTACTGGGAGGTAGCTGCTGATTGGTAAGGTACCACATAGGTCTATGGCTATGTATAGACTGGTTGCTTTGGGCAGCCCCCGGCACTTGGGCCCTGATGCCACTGCCCCTGCTGCACCAATCATAGTTCTGTTCCTGGTCTCTAGTGGGACACAACTGTTAAGCCAACCAGAAGCAGAGTCTCTAGTACTCACCAATCACTGTCCGTTTTCTGCATACGTAAAGTATCAAGCATCACTTTACCTGTGTTTAGGCACTTTGGGATGGTAAAACATATGGAGTCATGCTCTCATAACTGAGTTAAATATGATAATCCTTGATTTAAATACAAACCCATTTCTTGGATCTAGAGCAATGGCACGAGGATGTTCAATGTCTCCGGCCAGAAGTGTAGTCCTCATTGTGCCATCCAATTTAGCCACCTCAATCTGATCCAGATTACTTTCCACCCAGTAGATGTTGCCAGCAATCCAATCTACCGCCAATCCCTCAGGAGTTGCTAGTCCATACTGGATAATGACCTCAAAGCTGGTAAGTGCTGACCAAAAGCAAGGTTAGATCATTAAAGTAAGTAAATGGCTGTTGAAAAGTCAGTCTTCCACTTAACATTAATATATTTCCATCGTGCAATATTCTTGATCTGCTAAGTGTGAATTTTAAACTATAGTATCAGATTATAGTTTTAAATAGATGATTGCCATCATCTGATCATTTTGGGCTGTATATGCACAGTTGGTATAGCATTATTGTATCATTATTATATATTTTTAATATTAATGCTATAATAGAAGTAATAGTAAAGCAAGTTCAAATGCAGAAGAATGTAGAACTTATACCATGTCATCAATGATGTCACATATATCATGTGTGATGTCACCAATAATATCATGAATGATGACATCATTAAAGTGATAGACCATACCAACATTTTCCCTGTGGAGTTAAAGGGGTTTAAGTATAGGACTTCCTTGTTTTTGAATGTATGCGTGAAATACACTTTATTATTTTATATGCATGCATTTAGAATGTATTATACACATTTCTAGTATTATATGTTATTTAAAAAAACATCCTTGTATGACAGAAATTATTGCACTTCTCCTGCTAATCAGGGGAAAAAATACTAGTATCATTAATATTGTGGATATAAAACAAAAAACTTGTTTCTTACTTGTATGCTGAACTTTTTTTTCTTTGCTATAGACTAGTGTACTAGCACAGCATATGCCCTCATGAACACCCAATAAACATATATTAACATAAATAATATGCATTACAGTTTTATTTAATATACAAATTCTTTAAAACGTTAAACCTCAAGAATGAACTATAAACACAAGTTTACATTAAAATGAGCTGGACTGTCACAGACATTTGCTAGGGAGTTATTAAATATAGGGGAAGAACACGTGCATTGTACTTGATATTTGAAGTCATAATCTACATTTTGAAGATTTTCCTACAATTTGTCTAGGGAAAGCTTATCTCAGCAATAAGAATTAGCAGCTTGTCTAGATACACTGCAGACCTGCTTGTATATCACAAGGGAAAATTTGCATTTTTGTTTCCCTTTTCCCTTCCTTGTAATTGCCATAAGGCTATAATTAGTATTAACATCAAGCTCTGAACAATAATTAACTCTTGTATCATGATGAATGTTTTCCAGATAGGAAGGGTATCATTAGCCAGATCCTGATGTGAAATCCAGACCAGACGCCTCTCTAGGCGGGGTGCTGAATTGTGGTAATAAGCGCAGGCACTTCCTTTATCAAAGCTTATCCTGATCTATTTTTCAACATCATTGCTTCATTTAACTCAATCAAAGGCCACAAAAGGTAATGAAAGAGTTAAGTGAAGAACAAAGATACAATACAATCATAAATAAATGGAGACGACAGATATAGGTTCTACCTGCAAAGGAGAGGGCTTCAAAGTACCTCAATCCTTTCTGGCAAGATAAAAGGGTCAATAATTTGTATTCTATATATGTCTGTTAGTGAAGTGTTTTAAACCCGATTATAAAATGCATTGGTAGGTTTTCAAAAGCAAGTTGCTTATAAATGATAGTCTTTATAGAACAGGACTGCAATGTGTCCATGTTGCCTCGGAGTAAGGGATTATAAACGCTGTTGAAAATAAATAGGCAATATTTTATGTCAGGTATTTGTCTGTACATACAGATACTTACCACCACTTTCAGAGAGTTTCCCACGGTATATCTTGTCCTCCACCACATCAGTCCAGTAGAGGGAACTCTGATTTAAGTGGAAATCCAATGCAATGGTGTTTCTCAAACCAGGCACTAAGACACTGTAGTCGCCTTTGTTCAAGTCTATGCGTCGGATTTCATGGCGATTTGAAAATATGATGAATGGTTTAAAGGGATCTGGAACAACAAGGGATAGACAGAAGCAGAAGATGGATTTGAGACATAGCTCCCAGAGCACAAATGTAAATTAACACCAGCTTTCAATACTAAAGTAATGGGGAACTAGACGACAATCTGGTTATCAGAAAGCTAAAAAAATATATTAAATATTCTAAAGGGTAAGCATCCTCTTAATAATACCTCCCATGTTATTCTACACCCACAATCACATACATGCAAATACATACATATACATTTCTAACGTGTCCCCTCTCATTTTTCACTATTTAGGGACTAGTGGATATTTCCAGCCCAGCCCTGTCTCTGCTTGTCTGTCTATCCATCTATCGTTCTTTTTTATGGAAAAATCTTATGTTAATGGCACAGTTTAAACTGTAAAATTGTTTTTAAATTTTCAATGACTTTTTATACCAACTGCAGAGTATAAAATGTATGAGAAGTTGCATTTTCAGGTTTATTTGTGTATATGAAGTAGCTGGTTTTGTGCTTTTAAACCACAGCCTATTAAATGGGTTGAACTTGAAGGTAATATCAGATTGCATTATGTTATCTATTTGTGCACACAAATTGCTTTCTAAACTTATATTTGTCTGGAAAATCAAAGCTCAATACTTAGAGAGAACAATGGACAATTATACTTTTATTATTATACTTGTAAACAATTTAATAGACTCCAGCAGGTAAAGTGGATCATTAGGAACAAATTAGAGGGGAAACATTTTTTGAGTAAACTATCCCTTTAACTATCTTGCACCCCACTGAGAGTGTAATTTATTCAGCTGGTTGTGTTTACTTAGTATAATCAATAGCCTAGACTACAGTATAGGTGGGGATACCACAGGCTAAATCAGCTATTTCAAATGCTTACATAGAGGTAAAGGAGATACCTGTAAACAATTTATTACACTATAGCAGGTAAAATGGATCATTGGCAACAATTTAAAGGGGAGAACATTTTTCGGTGAACTGTCCCTTTAAGTTTCCAATCAGACATGGCAATTACAAACTATAATATATTCTGAAGTGGTGGGTAATTAAGTTTGCAACAGTTTTGACAATAAGTATTATATTGCACACTTTATTTATATTTTTATAAACCGCATTTATCAGTAGAATATGGATAGATTTATGAAATTGCATTCACAGCTTTTTGGGCTATGTGGAGCAGCTTGACATTAGCAAGCCTGCAGCCACATATTTAAAGGAACATTAAACAGTCTGTTTCATTTTTTGAATACCCCCCCCCCCCCCCACTAAACCATGTCATACTTAATAGAAACCATTGCAATATGTATTAATCATCATACACTATATCTGTGCAGTGTGCATTACTTCCTGTCACAGCCCTACAAGGAGGAGCAGGCCTCTGCAGGAAGGTTTATCTAGCTTGATTATCATAAAACTTCTGAAATTACATGAACTGGTGTACTATAAAGTGAATAGACTAGATAAAAAGGAGTCAGATTTGCTCATGCCCAGATCAGTTCAAATGTAACCTAAGTTTAAAACATGTTGGATTGTCTTATACGAGAGTGCCACTTCTTCCTGTGTTTTGTTTGATTAATAATCACTCCTGTTGGCACCCGTTTTATGTGCTTTCCTAACGGCAGTGACTTTATGCGAGTGTGCTTATACAGGGAGTGCAGAATTATTAGGCAAGTTGGATTTTTGAGGATTAATTTTATTATTGAACAACAACCATGTTCTCAATGAACCCAAAAAACTCATTAATATCAAAGCTGAATAGTTTTGGAAGTAGTTTTTAGTTTGTTTTTAGTTATAGCTATTTTAGGGGGATATCTGTGTGTGCAGGTGACTATTACTGTGCATAATTATTAGGCAACTTAACAAAAAACAAATATATACCCATTTCAATTATTTATTTTTACCAGTGAAACCAATATAACATCTCAACATTCACAAATATACACTTCTGACATTCAAAAACAAAACAAAAACAAATCAGTGACCAATATAGCCACCTTTCTTTGCAAGGACACTCAAAAGCCTGCCATCCATGGATTCTGTCAGTGTTTTGATCTGTTCACCATCAACATTGCGTGCAGCAGCAACCACAGCCTCCCAGACACTGTTCAGAGAGGTGTACTGTTTTCCCTCCTTGTAAATCTCACATTTGATGATGGACCACAGGTTCTCAATGGGGTTCAGATCAGGTGAACAAGGAGGCCATGTCATTAGATTTTCTTCTTTTATACCCTTTCTTGCCAGCCACGCTGTGGAGTACTTGGACGCGTGTGATGGAGCATTGTCCTGCATGAAAATCATGTTTTTCTTGAAGGATGCAGACTTCTTCCTGTACCACTGCTTGAAGAAGGTGTCTTCCAGAAACTGGCAGTAGGACTGGGAGTTGAGCTTGACTCCATCCTCAACCCGAAAAGGCCCCACAAGCTCATCTTTGATGATACCAGCCCAAACCAGTACTCCACCTCCACCTTGCTGGCGTCTGAGTCGGACTGGAGCTCTCTGCCCTTTACCAATCCAGCCACGGGCCCATCCATCTGGCCCATCAAGACTCACTCTCATTTCATCAGTCCATAAAACCTTAGAAAAATCAGTCTTGAGATATTTCTTGGCCCAGTCTTGACGTTTCAGCTTGTGTGTCTTGTTCAGTGGTGGTCGTCTTTCAGCCTTTCTTACCTTGGCCATGTCTCTAAGTATTGCACACCTTGTGCTTTTGGGCACTCCAGTGATGTTGCAGCTCTGAAATATGGCCAAACTGGTGGCAAGTGGCATCTTGGCAGCTGCACGCTTGACTTTTCTCAGTTCATGGGCAGTTATTTTGCGCCTTGGTTTTTCCACACGCTTCTTGCGACCCTGTTGACTATTTTGAATGAAACGCTTGATTGTTCGATGATCACGCTTCAGAAGCTTTGCAATTTTAAGAGTGCTGCATCCCTCTGCAAGATATCTCACTATTTTTTACTTTTCTGAGCCTGTCAAGTCCTTCTTTTGACCCATTTTGCCAAAGGAAAGGAAGTTGCCTAATAATTATGCACACCTGATATAGGGTGTTGATGTCATTAGACCACACCCCTTCTCATTACAGAGATGCACATCACCTAATATGCTTAATTGGTAGTAGGCTTTTGAGCCTATACAGCTTGGAGTAAGACAACATGCATAAAGAGGATGATGTGGTCAAAATACTCATTTGCCTAATAATTCTGCACTCCCTGTACATATACATATATATTCTAGCTATATCCACCTGAGGAGTGTAGTAACGATTGCTAAAATACATACATCAGAAGTATCCTCATTCTTTTCACTCCAACCCACCAGTGACTTTGATTCCTCCCGACCTTTTTTAGAGAATTTATTTAACACCAATCTCAGTCAGGACTTACACTATTGGGGATATATTTTTGAAGATGGAGAATATTTTAATCTCTGAATATAAAACATGCTGGGACAAGAGGTTATTGGAAAAATACCTCTCCATTAACATGATTCCTAGAGGACTACGTCTTAAAAAATTCCCTACATTTTTGGTGGCTGACCTTGAATTTAAAGACAAGTGGAATGCTATGCTTACAGACTGTTCTTTGAGACATTCAATTATTGATTGAACATAAGACATACACTTGAGATACAAAGACAACAAATTGCTAATATCCAAAAAGATATGAATAAGTATATTGATCACTCTGAATATGAAAAATTAGATACATTGTTGAAATACACTGTATCCAAGGTTAAACTTTTGATAATTTAATATATAACAAATTTGATAGAGATGAGCAAGATTACAAACAGAATAATGTATATAGATGGCCTTATTTTGAACATAGGAGAGGAAGAAAGGGTAGACGCAGACGCATACCAAGCAGGTGTCTTTCTCAGACACAGTTGTGGACTCTAATGAGGAGTGTGTCACTTCTATTTCTGATCATGGTTCACAGTCTGCACCTGTGTCTGAGATTGACATGAGTGTTTCTGAATATAATCTGCACAAACCGATTCTGAAAACTAGCAACCTATACAGGCCCACCCTCCTAGTCTTCCTATCCCTCAGATGCCTAGCCTGGTGCCCACAGTATTTTTATCTAATTTGGGAGCTACCTCTGGTGATAATGTTCCTACCCCTCTTTAGAACAAAATTCACAAAAAGGATTTTCACAGAGGGGCAATTAGAAAAGAAGGCGGCCACACAAGAGGCGGGGAAAGGGGAAGAACAGGTTATTACAGTCTCAGATAAGTTTGCACACTCACAACAAGTACAACACTTAAATGTGGTTAATTTGTCCTCTGACCAATTAACAAGTATTGGGGTATGACTTAGGGTTTGTTCCTTCGGCTAATTTCAATATATTTTATACCATTTTGGATCTCAATTGATTTCTGCGCAACCTAACGTTAAAACGTAATTTTAAATTGCTACAAGCCTCTGAGTATGAATCCAGATTAAGTGATGTCTCTAAGCATGACTTTATTGATATTCATTATGAAGCTGATTTTTCATCTGCAAAAGATACATTCTCTCTCTTTGAATTGGAGTTAGAGTCTAAAATAGGTATCAATACTGGTAAAATCTCTCATGTTGGATTTTCACCTAAGTCTGTCTTTTACCCCACCAAATCTAGAGGGGCTTGTTTAGAATTGTTCCATAACAGAGTGGAACAGGATCTAATATTACTTTCGCAACAACCCAATACTACTCCTTCGAACCTGAGTAAGATTGAAAGAGATGCTATAACATCATTGTTGAATAAGGATCACTTGGTGATAAGGCAGGCCGATAAAGGAGGCTCTATATTCATTATGAATAAAACTGACTATATTGGAGAAGCACTCCGACAACTTAATGACATAATGGCTTATTCCTTGTTACCTGGTAATCCTACATCTAGATTTCAGGAGAAGTTACGTAATGTTTTGGATGAGGCAGTATACTTAAATATTATTGACCAACCCACGTTTGAATATCTCTATGTACAATCTCCCGTAGTGCCGATTTTTCATTTATTTCCAAAAGTTCACAAAACCCTCACTGATATGACTGGTAGACCGATTGTGGCTGGCATTGGCTCCATATTTGAGAATCTCTAGAATTGGATTGATCAATTGATCAAACCTCTCGTTACATTATTACTGTCTTATCTGTGCGATACTAAACACCTTCTTTCACTTACTAATTAAATTGTTTGGACCCCATATGTCATGGCTTACTGTAGACGTAACAAGTCTATATACATATATTCCACATAGATTGGGTATTGAGGCCATCAGATTTTTCCTTGAGAAATTTTCCACCTATTCTACTGAACTTTCTGAATGTATTTTATATGCTTTGGAGTTTTTACTCACACATAATTATTTTAAGTTTGATGGTTCTTTCTATCTGCAAAGATGTGGAACAGCTATGGGGGCGAAGTTCGTCCCCTCCTATGTCAACCTCTTTATGGGGTGGTGGGAGCTGTCCCATATCTTTGCAGAGGAAAATACTTTCACACCGTGTATAGTTATGTACAAGGCCGGATTGGCCTACCAGGATACCAGGAAATTTCCCGGTGGGCTGCAGCAGCTGGGGCTGGAAAGCTACAATTTAAAGAGGTGATTAATGGATGCAATTGGGCTTTAGAGTGCATATAACAACAATCTGGCACTATTTATATTACAAACTAATATAATATAATTCTGAAACAAAATATTGGGGGGAAGGAGTATCCCAGTAATCTCCTTTGAGAAAAATGGGGTGTGCACATTATACTGAGTCAATGGAAAATAGGGCTGGTCTCCACATTTTCCAGGGCTGCTTTTTATTCCCAGTCCGGCCCTGGTTATGTATAAATGTTTTATTGATGATTTGATTTTTATTTGGACTGGTACAGAACAAAAATGTATTACTTGTGTTGACTATCTTAATGTAAATGATTTTGGCCTTAAATTCACTTTTTCTTTTGATAAGAAGGCTATGCCTTATCTGGATTTGATGCTTTGTGGAGACGTAGAGAGCAAGGAAGTTGTTACCAAACTTTATAGAAAGCCAATTGCTGCCAATTCTCTTCTTCATGCGAAGAGTTTGCACCCTAAGCATTGCAGATTTGGCATAGCCAGAGGCCAATTTATGCGTATTAGACGTAACTGTACTGAGGATTCTGTTTTCCCTAAAGAGAGTGAGGATTGGAAACAACGATTGGGACAAAGTGGCTATCCTGATTATATCATTGAACAAGCATTTAGCCAGGTTGCTCAGATGGATAGGATGAGCCTGCTTGAGGATAGCACTAAACCAAAACAACAGATTACTAAACCCATATTTGTAACAACATATTCATCCCAATTTTCACAAATTTGTAACACTGTAAAAAGCATTTCTCAATTTTATTGGGGGACAAAATATTACATGATGTTGCCAAAAGTGGCTGTACATTTGTCACTAGGAAAAACAACATTTTGGGGAATATCATTGCTCCCAGCATGATCCATGATCAAAAACCTAATCTATCTAATTTGTCTAGCTGGATTACTTGCAAGGGTCATTATATATGTGGGGGACATACATGCAAGGCATGTGACCATACCAGTGTGAGCAAAACATTTCAGTATACTGTGACACAAAAGGTATATATGTAAAAAAAAATTAGGTATATTTACAGTGCGCTGCAAATGAGCTTAAGATATCTTGAATTTGAGGGATACTTAAAAGAGAAAATAGTGATTTGTCTATATATAATATATAACAGACCTATTTGCGATCAAATTTTTGTGGAAAAATTGCACCTTAATCATTAAAAGTATTTATTCATCATAATGTACAAATCGATATAACAAAATATATAAGGGACGTCTCCCAGAGATAATAAAAACAATCCTAAAAACGATTAACTGTGGTTGTGTACTATTGCATACCCAAAGCATAAAAAACTAATGTATTAAAAGTAAACAGCCTCACTATACAAACAAAACTTCTTGGGTGTTCTACACAGAATTAATAGGCTAAGTACATTAATAGTAAAGAGCGATATAATATACCACCAGAGAAAGTCTCTTTAAATGCCACTTATAGAACTATGTAGGTATATATACGATAATGCACAGTTCACATCCAAATTCAATGTTGTATAACTTAGGCGTATATGTGCAATTTGAAGAAAATGCCCGCTTATTAGAACATAGTAGAAACACCGTCTTTAACTTTAGAATTGCCCATACAATGAAGGTGCAGATAAAAAAAACGGAATATCTTGGTTATGTGTTTTACCTTGGAGCAGAGAAATACCGTCCCACAGGGTTAGTTTTACTTTTTCACCTGCGTGAGCTGTAGTACACGCTCCGGTTCCTTACTGCGGTACTCTTCCAGAGTGCTCCTGGTGTCTCACACCGACCAGCTGTTAGCGCTCACGTGACTTGTGCCTACGTCACGATACGGATCCTCCGTGTAGCGGGTTAGCTCACAGTGGAGTAATGATACAATGTTATCTCTTTGTTTCTTCCTCTGGTGCAGTAACAAACTCCTGTTAGCAGTTGTAGGCAATTGAATCCACTTGCACTTAGTGCTAACAGTACGCAAGTAGGATTTTGGTGCAAAATAGAATAAATTAACCAGTGTTATCGAAAAGTCCTCCAAACAGAACACACTTAGGACAAGTGTAATATTAACAGCTTTTTTTATCGATATTCACAGCCTTTTCTCATCAACGCGTTTCACCCTATGATGGGCTTTATCAAGATACATTTTAGGCTTAAGTGAACATCCTTTTAAAGGTTCTGGGCAAATTGCATTGGCTAGACCATCTAATTTGTCTAGCTGGATTACTTGTAAGGGTCATTATAGATGTGGGGGACGTACATGCAAGGCATGTGACCATACTAGTGTGAGCAAAACATTTCAGTCTACTGTGACACAAAAGGTATATCATATGTACTCATGTACAAATAGTAGATCCTCATTTATTATATATATGGCATGGTGCCAGGAATGTCACCAACAATATGTAGGGTGTTCTACACGCCAAGCACGGGAGAGAATTAGGGAGCAACTTAATGATATTGATAGATCAATCCATTGCTCTGCACTAGCATCACTCTTTATACTCTACCATTTTGGTGATACACGTTCCTTTAAATGGTGTATATTGGAACAGATTAAACGCCCTCCTCGAGGTGGTGACATGGAAGCTTTACTTAAAAAGCGTGAAGCTTTTTGGATTTTTACTTTACGTACAAGGGTACCACAGGGCTTTAATATAGACGGGGATATAATTAACTTTTGGGAATAAATTTCCCCTCATTGAAGTAGTACGTTATAGGGTTCAATTGTTTCTTGGCTTTTCTACATAATACTATTTCTACAATTTTCTTCGTGATTATTTACTTATCAACCTCAGTTTAAAAAAATATAATTTTATGATATACTCTACTACTAGTAAATAATATATATATATATATATATATATATATATATATATTCTCATTCTTTAATAATATGAGGTTATATTTAACTCAATTATTTGTGATGATGTTCTTAGATAAGTTCATACAAGCATTATCAAATGTATATATCTTCTGATTCCAATAAATAGAATCTGCATTTATCTTTTCACATCAGTGTCTGCATTTCTGTTGTTCTAAGTTTAAAACATGTCAGCTTCATTATCACACTGAGGGCTGGGCTATACTGAGAATTTTTAACTGCTCATTATGAAAGAAAACAAGTAAGTTGTTTTACTGTTTGTTTTTACATAATTTGTTTCTATTGATGTTAAATTTGATTTAACATATTTGTTTTTACCAAAGGAGCACTGTTTAATTTACCTTTAAAAAGCAGAAACTGCTTATTTTTCTCTCTCTGCCACCTCAGAGGCGACACTCGCTCACTCAATGTAATAATTCTGCCGTGCAAAGCAGCACCACAAGTGGCGAATGCAGACGGGCAGGTTCACTACTTCCAAACCTGTCCGCCTGCAAGTATGATCAGTTTTGCCCTGTATGGGCGCACAATGTTTTACATCTAATAATAAATGAATACATTTACACAGGATAATATTGTGGAGCTCACATATAAATGACAGACTATCACTTCATTTTTAGACAAAAATGACTAATGATGTCATTTACTTGGTACAAATATCAGGCTATCCAGTATAGACGCAAACATATGCATTTCCTATAATTACAATACTATACATTTCCACATAGGAAGGAGAAGAGCTTTAGCAGTGAAGGTGTTAATCGTGTCCAAGTCATTTGGAGCAAATACATTAGAAAACAGAGCGAGTCCGGTACATCCTCTGAGCTTGCAGAATAGCCAGATTCTTGGCACACACTTCTTAGCACAATAGTGCTATTATGAGTTTCTGTTAATATGCTGACTGCGCCTCTCCAAGAGAGGCGCAGGAGCTGCATGAATAGCTCTGTCACTGTTTCCTTTGGCACACTCTGGAAAAGTGAACTCATTTGGTTAGAATTGGTGCCTCCAGGTTGTGAAATAAGGATTATATTCCCTTGTATACTAGGAAAAACAGGAAAAGGACCCCCTAGGTACAAAGTTATAGAACAAAGAAGAACACTGGAAACAATAGGAATTGGAAATAAGAAAGATAATAAAATGAAAAGGAACTGCGATCAGAGAAAGACAAAAAGGCTGCTGCCACTGAATAATATAGAAGATATGCTAAATGGTACACAATATATGTTGTTAAAAAAAAAAACTTGGCATGCTGGGAGATTTGGACATAAGTCTGTTCTGTATGTGAGTTTATGTGCGTGTGTATTACAATAAAGTTATTTATGTTTGAATGTTAGATTCTTCTTCTCTGCTGAAATATTTCCAAGTAAAATTAGTTATGCTGCATCCTGGTTATAGCAAAATGAATGTTTTACTTTTTACCTTACTATAAGAATTACTACCTTACTATTGGATTATAATATGTATACAAATAGTATTAGATTAAAGAAAGGTCGATATAGAAAAACAGTGTACATAAAATTAAATGCTTCTTTTATTCGTAAGAATGGAGTAAAAGTTGAATGAAAATAGATAATTGTACATAAAGGAAAATAAATTAGTAAAAGAAAAGAAAATAAATAAAAATGTAGGAAAGAACCAACTTACAGTTTTGTGCAAAATGGCTAGGGGTATATGTAATACAAAATAATTTGTGATAATGTATTAAATACAGGAGACAAAAAAGAATAAAAAGAATATAGGGTACTAGGCCAGAAAGGAAAACTAGAGGCTTTTAAATCCTTTAATGGTAGAAGACAACTTTCCCTGTCATGACTATACACTTTAGAAGACATTAGACCAGGATTGGCTTTTTTTTCCTTTTCTTATAACGTTTAAAACAAAAATATTGGTTCTAGACCAGCTTGTAATACACCATGAATTTACTATATCAGTCAGAGACTGGAACAATTGGGTTAGAGCACCTGAGACTATTTGGAATAAAAATATGCAGTTTGATGAATTGGATGTTGCATGAGCTGTCAGCCTGTCCCCTACCAGACTAAACAGTAGATACACGCTGGTATAAACATGTCTGGGGAATATACCATTAGTGAATAAAGCTGTTCAACAAAGATCTAACATAGCTGCTATTTTTTTGAGGAACAATTCTGCTATTAGGTCAAATGCTTCAGTCACAGATGTACACGTTTAATTTTCTCTATCTTTTTTGCTTTTTTCCCTCAGGATGCAATATGAGTAGATAGGCGAGAATGGCGTTTGTTGTAATCTGCACCTATATCACCCAGTGCAGGTTCATATGGCTAGAACACCCAGTCACCACCTCTGCTGGTAGATGCACATACATATAGTGAACTAGCTCAGTACGATACACGTAGGGCTGCAACCTCAGCTATGTTTTCCTGGAGAGCTATGAGTTGCACATGCTGCAGGGTGTGCAAGGGGGAACATAATTAGTGCTTGAACACCCTGGGAAATGTATAAATTATAGCTGTCGAGTAAAATATGACTAAAGAGGCTGCTCACGCTTAATGCACAAGACAAGTTATCAAAAAAAATTCAAAATAGTGTTTTTGCAATTTAATTTTCTGTTGTCCTGTGGGCTAGAGTTATATGAACCAATACTGTGTTTGTTTCTATGGATACAAAAGTAGTTAGAATGTCTGTAAGTATGAAATAAAGTATTAGATAAAGATGAAATTGGAAACTTTCCGTATTCTCCCAAGATGCAGTATACTCACCTAGACTTCTGCAGCTTTCTTTGTCAGGCTCCAGCATCCAGCCATCATAGCAAGAACACTTGACATAGTGCTTATCTTGCTCACACTTCTGACTGCAGCGCAGGTGCTTGGCACAGTAGCTCTGGATCTGGCAAGTCTTATTATCAGCTCCCGTCTCCATTCCCAGTGGGCAGGAGCACACAATTCCTTCTCCGGGAGCCACTGTACAGTTGTGGCTGCATCCGCCATTGTTTAAGGAACACTGGTCTATTTATAAAAGAGATGAAACAGAGTAAAAACATTTACATCTGGCAAAAAGAGTACAGTGAAATAAAAGTAAACAGAATTCCAATGACAGCCATGTCTAGGTACAGTTACTACATGTCTACATTAGCACACTCCAAAAGAGTAATGTACAAAACAACCTTTTCACAAACTGCAAATCTGCAGTCCAAAAGCGTTTGCTATTAAAGGAATATTCCAATTCAAACATACATGCTCTAATTCATTTTAGTATCTCATTCTTTTCATCAGTGGCCATTAATAACTATGTATTCAAGAAGTGACAAATCCCAGGATTAGGACCAGTTACTTGTATTTTACTATTGTGTCTAGTTCCTCAATATTCTTAATGGTTCATACGCTTGATAGAAATTTTTTAACTCCTATGTTCAGCATAGCACATACAAGTGAGTAGCTCTTTCCCTACAAGCATACCTGAACACACATGTGGCAACATCTCTGAACTATGGTAAGTGCCCAGTTAACGTACCGCATAAGTCTCCTTCATCAGAGCCATCTTCGCAGTCATCCGTCCCATCACAGAGCTTCTCAGGAGGCAGGCAGATGGAAGTGTTCTGCGCACACGTGTGGGACGGTGATTTACAGACTAATGACTCACAATTTTCCTCATCTGAGTGGTCTTCACAGTCACTGTCCCCATCACAAACCCAAGCTTTGCTGATGCACCTCGCTGGAGCAAAAAGAATTAATAATGGAGACTCTCCTGTGTTTAGACTTATACCTCTGCCAACAACCGTATACTTATATAGCAATGCATATGGTATTAACTGCACAACAATACTAAATGAAAAACAGATTCTATTACATTTTATTAAAGGGACATTAAACTGCTGGGTAAAACTGCAGTAGTATGGTTAATACTGACCAAGCTACTGTTTTTCCTCCTGTACCTGCAGATCTTTTTAAAGCCATTCTCTAATGTTATTCCATTACAGAAGCGAGTTGGTAAAGCTCTGCATCTGCGCCACCATCTTGATACACATGCACTCTTGCATCTTGTGACAGAAGCAATGCACTTCCACAGATCAGTGATATTAACGGCTTTTTTACAGGTGCACCTTGCACTTTGTATTCATTTGCACAACAAAAAGTGGAAGAATTACACATTTGCAGGTTTTTTTTCATAGTTTAAATGTAACAAATAGAAATATCACTGATCTGTATGACTGACGTGCACCACTTATGTCACAGGGAAGAATATTTCAACTCCAAGACTGCAGTATAAAGATGCAGAGCTTCAATAACAAGCACCGTGAAGGGTTAAAACAAGAGTAAGGCTTTAGACACAATAAGAAAAACATTTTTTTCCAGAAAAGGTGGTAACCCTAATTGCACAGTGAGTAGTAACCATCATACTGTAGTTGTGCCCAGCAGTTAAAGGGACAGTAAATTCATAGTTAGAGATTCATAATTCAGACAAAACATACAATTTTAAAAAAAACTTTCCAATTTTGGTGGCTGCATATATATACCGATATTGTCATTGGCTCATTCATGTGTTCAGTTAGAAACCAGTAGTGCATTGCTGCTCCTTCAACAAATGATACAAAGAGAATGAAGTAAACTTGAATGTAGTTTAAAATTGCATGTTCTACCTACATCATGAAAGAAAAATGTTGGGGTTCATGTTCCTTTAAATGTCCCTTTAACAGTAATCTAACTCTACTTTTTTTCAATTTCTGATATAATAAAAGGCTGTCTTTTACAGAGTATGTAAGTCATTTAGCTAATAATGATACAACAATATGGTTAATCATTCTATAAACATATGCTTAACTAATCAGGGGTATGCAATAGGAAACCTGCATAAATCCCTTAATGCTTTGTCTGGGTTTGATTTTGAAGGTCTGTGTTGTGCAATTATCAGTTACTCTAATCTCAGCCGCACTACATACCCATGTTTGTAGTAGTGAAATAAAAACCCACTGAGATACTCGTCTTTCACTTTAAATATATTGTTGCAGCTTATGTCATAGTTAACTAATAACCAACACTTAAAGGGACAGAACGTCTAAATCACACTTTCATGAATCAGATAGAGCATGACATTTTAAAAGACTTTTCAGTTTATTTATGTTATCAAATTTACTTTGCTCTTGTGGTATCTTGGTTGAAAAGCATACCAAGGAAGGCGCAAGAGCAGCAATACACTACTGGGAGCTATCTGGTGATTGGTAGCTACAAACATATGCCTCTTGTCATTGACTCACCAGATGTGTTTAATCCTAGTAGTGCAAAGCTGCTGTGGAGCCGACTCACTGCAGGGGTTAAATACATGGATATATGCCAGCAAAAGTGTAATACTAAAATGCTCTAACACATAAGAGCATAAAAGGGACATGAAACATTTTGAGATTGTAGTATACATTTTTAATTATGCAAGCCTCACCATGCTACATATATGCCCTTATCTGGCTTTAAGAAGTGCAAAGAAAATGACAGTGGCAAGCTTTGTTTACTCCAGTCCAGTATGGTTCTTCCAAATAAGGCAAGTAGTGGTGAGAGTCTAGCCATTGAAAATAAATTGCAGCAAGTAACGTGTTAATGTATTCAGACAGTGTTTACAACTGGCTATGTTCATTTATTGCAATGTTACTGGGAAACCATGTAATGCAACAATTGTAATGACAACTGCAATTCTAGATCACAGGCAGGGATTACAGTATGGATGTGTAAATATCTCTTATAACACCTTACCACTGGATCTTACCTATCTGTAGAACATGAAATACCCATTCATTTTGTCTCTTACCAGAGTCCTTGCAGCCAAACTTAACATTAGGATCACAGGCGTGTGTCACTCCTTCACAGTTCTTCTCATCACTAGCATCCATGCAGTCAGTGTCCCCATCACAGCGCCAGCGCATGGGGATACAGAGCCCATCCAGGCGGCATTGAAACTCATCTGTGTGGCAACCGCCAGGAGGACGTGTTGCTGTTAGAGAAAAAGGAGCAAACTAAGGGACATGGAAAACCTTCTATGCACATATTTGAATACATAATGCTTTATCTTATAGTCGGGACTAGTGGCTGAACATTATCTAAATTACTGTATATTTGTGGGTGGCCCACGGAATAAGAAAAAGAAAAGAAGAAAACTATGAGATTATGCCATTTACACAAGACTTCAGTAATATTCAACTCATTAGATCTTTGGTGTCATCTTCAATCCCACTGTACCTGGAAAATTATTAATTGTATATACTGTAGTGATAACCACAATAGTCTCATGATGGCACAGAAATAACTAGAATGCTAATTCTCCAGCTGTCACATTGATAAACCATTAACAATGTAACATTAGGAAGTTAAAGGGATAGGAAAGTCACTTGCATGATTCCGATAGAGCATGTAATTTTAAGACACTTTTAAATTCACTTCTATTTTCAAATTTGCTTTGGTCTCTTGGTATCCCTTGTTGAAAAACACACACATATCCTACACTAGTGGGAGCTGCTGCTAATTGGTGCCTGCACACATTTGTCTTTTGTGATTGGCTGACTAGATGTGTTCATCTTGTTACCAGTAGTCCAATGATGTTCCTTCAGCAAAGGATAACAAGAAAACAAAGCAAATTTGATAATGGAAGTAAATTGGAAAGTTGTTTAAAATTGTATGTTCTATCCAAATCATGAAATAAAATGTTGGGGTTTCCTGTCCCTTTAAGTATATTCTAGATTTATCAACAGCATATGCCTTAAATTCACAATTCAAGCAAATATTGTGTGTTTGTGTATATGGTGGGGGGGGGGGGGTGTAATTCAGCACCAGTGTAGTGTGCTTACTGTCAGGCCTCACACCAAAGACCCAAAAACATACACGAAAAACAAAGGCAGCAGCACCAAATGGCATATTCAGTGTTACAGGTGAAAAACCGATTAATAGTAAATTTCATCCCAGTACGAGGATGGAAAAAATAAGGACCCCTTATTAAGCTGTTACAATTAATACATCCCAAACATGGAAAGCAACCATTATTTTTAGTACCTATTACGCTCTGTCTTTGTATCCTACCGGGTCCTACATCTGATCTAATTATTTTATCTCCTTATTTTTTCAATCCTTGTACTGGGAAGAAATTTACTATTAATGGGTTTTTCACCTGTAACACTGAATATGCCATTTATATCCTTAAATGTCCGTGTTCAAAACTTTATGTTGGAGAGACGACAAGAAGGGTCAGAGACCGTATTGTCGAACATAAATCTAACATTACGAACGGAGTTGAGAAATCGCCACTAACCTCTCATTTTAAGGAAACTATGGAATTTAGTGAGTCAATTAAGATTTCAAATTATTGAACACATACCTATAGACAGACGAGGGGGGGATAGAGACACAAGGCTTAAACAGAGAGAAGCCTTTTGAAACTATCATTTAGAAAGTAGGATACCTATGGGAATGAACAAGGAATGGGATTTATCCCTATTTTTGTGAAATTATACATATTTTTCATCTTAGGTTATGAATAAAGCAGATGAAGTAACCTCTTTATTGTTTATAAATTCAGTCTAGGTTTTATAATGCAAAATGTGAGATATGCTTAATTGAGGTAATTTTACCTATGTGTTTATATTATACACTGTCTCTTTAAATGTATATTTTTCTGTTGTAAAGGGGAGTTGCTCTGTGATGTCAGAGAGGGAGGGGCTTGGAGTGCTATTTAAGTCTGCTACATCTGTAACCATTTATGCATGATTAAGGACTTGTATGTCCGAAAACATTGCTGTTTTAACTTTGTTGCACTTCTAATACATTTGGAGATTATTTCAAGTGGTGCTGCTGCCTCTGTTTTTCATATATGTGGGGGGGGGGGAGATAGTATAACCAATCACTGTGTAGACACACAGTCACGCCCCTACCCTAAACTATCACAGCACATTTTACTATAATAAAGCATATTATGCCACACAAACAAACAGGCATATATCTCACAAATAATGTTGTGCAGTACGATAAACAATATGTTGTGTGGAACATAAGTATAGGGAGACTTTAAGCTTTTTTTGGGGGTGGGGAGAAATACCTTTAATTGTGAGATTTTAGGAGGATGCACTGTTTAGTTGCATTTAGAGTATCTAATCAAATGCCCTTTTGAATATATGAACTAAGCTTTAAAAGGGATATGAAACCTACATTTTTTCTTTCATAATTCATATAAAGCATGATATTTTAAACAACTTTGTAATTTACTTCTGTTATAATTTTTATTTGTTCTTTTGGTATCTTTTGTTGACTGAGCCAGCCAATTTCTGAAGCACTATACGGCAGCAAGAATGTTATCCATGTACAAGAGCACTAGAGGGCAGCACTATTTCCTGTCATGTAGTGCTCCAGATGCCTACCTAGGCATCTCTTCAACACAGAATATCATGAGAACGAAGCTAATTTGATAATAGAAGTAGATTAGAAACAAAAGAAAATATTTGAGTTTCATATCCCTTTAAGCAACGCAAATGTAAATTCAGTCCCACTTCTTTATTAAAGGGACACTCACTTTTATGATTCAGATAGAGCATGCAGTTTTAAGACACTTTCCAATTTACTTCCATTATCAAATTTTGCATGTTTGCAAGATCCTACTGAGCATGTGTGGGTTATACGTATACCAGTCTGTGATTTGCTGATGTCTGTCACATGATACAGGGGGGCGGAAAATGAAAGAAAATTAATTTGTCAGAAAAAAAAAATCTACTGCTTATTTGAGATTCAGAGTAAGTGCTGTTGACTTGTCTTTTATTATGTACTTGTTAATTATGTAATTCTACTGCATTGAGTGGTCATTTAATGCTGGATTTTCACCTATGTGTGCTGTTAACAAGCGCCCACATTCCTAGTTACCTTGATTAGTACAGTTGGCATTTGTCTCATCACTGTAGTCGCCACAGTCATTATCGCCATCACAAGTCCAGTGCTCTGGGATGCAGCGGCCACTGTTGCATTTGAACTGGGTGCTGGAGCAGGAGTGGCTACAGCCGTCTTCATCACTGTTATCTCCACAATCATTGTCTAAACGAGGAGCATAAAGGTTACTACAACATAGAGCCGTGTTTCAGGATCAAGAAGGTAAAAGGAAGGCGAGAGGATGAAGCAGATAAGGTTAACCATAGCGCTAAAGCACTGACACTCACGTGTAAAGTAGGGAACCTATTCATAATCTTATTTATGGTCAAACGCTCTGACCAGATGGAAAGCATTTTAATGTTACTTTCCAAGGTATTTTGTATCAACTATGCACTTTGTATGAAAGTATGAACTTGTATAGTCAATATATGAGAGGAAATACACTCCCATTTGCATACTAAAAAATACTTTTTTTTTTTGCTTTGCTTCATAGTTATATTAAGCACCTAAAAAGAGTTTTGTCATCTGAAGATAGGAGCCAAATTAAAATGTAATTCTAAATAAAAAGGGATACCACACTTTCTTTCCTGCCCCCGTGCAGGGTGTGTTACATTGGAGTAAGTCTTTGTCAATGGTATGGAGCAAGAAACAGTCTGTTGCATGAGCTGTGGTTTATCTTCCAGCACAGGCATAAAAAAAATCCAAATTGATTTTATGTTTTCAGTTTAGCATTAAGGGGACATTAAACACTAAATACATTTGATATGTATAGTATTGAGTTATGCCATGCCTTCCTCTCATCATGGTGCTGCCATGTTGAAATCTTACTTTCACTGCATTCCATTGCTTATTTGTTTGCACATGAGCAGCACCTCTCCTTAAAGGGACAGTAAACCTAGCAAATAATGTTATATAATTCTGCCCATAGTGCGGAATTATATAACATTAGCTTACCGCCATATTTCTAAAGCAAAGGGTTATATAAATATTTTGCAACGAAAGCAGAACGCCGCTCCTGGCTCTACTAAGCTGGTCTGTTTTCTTCTCCTAAGCGCATCACAGGCACGCTGTCTAATCACAGCCGGCCCGATCGAGCTATTAAACTCAATGTAGCTCGCTCTCGCTACCAGACCAGAGCGGGAGCAAGGTACATTGAGTTTAATAGTGGGATCGGGCATGCTGGGACTAGAGAGCGTGCCTGTGATGCGCTTAGGAGAAGAAAACGGACCCGCTCAGTAGAGCCAGGAGCGGCATTCTGTTTTTGTTGCAAAATATCTATATAACCCTTTGCTTTAAAAACATGGCGGTAAGCTAATGTTATATAATTCTGCACTATGTGCAGAATTATATCACATTATTTGCTAGGTTTACTGTCCCTTTAAGGTATCTGCAGAGAATGCTAGGTTCCAAAATGGCGGCACCCATAATTAGAGGGAGATGCATGAAATGTATTTAGTGTTGAATGCCCCTTTAATACATTAAATCAGCCTGCACAGTTCCATTTCTACAAATTAATGTGGGTGTTTTAAAGGAAAAGGCTTTAGAATATTGCTTGGCGAGTTGGATGTAGTTTTTGCTAAAGTTATGTGCAGTGAGGATTTAAAGGGACATGAAACCAATTTTTTTTTCCATGATTTAGATAGAACATACAATTTTAAACATCTTTCCAGTTTACTTCTATTTTCAAATTTGCTTCATTCTATTGGTATCATTTGTTGAAGGAACAGCAATGCACTACTGGTTTCTAACTGAACACATTGGTGAGCCAATGACAATCGGTATATATATATATATGCAGCCACCAATCAGCAGTTAGAACCTAGGTTCTTTGCTGCTTCTGATCTGACCTAGATAAACCTTTCAGCAAAGGATAATAAGAGAAGGAAGCAAATTAAATAATAGAAGTAAATTGGAAAGTTGTTTAAAATTGTATGCTCTGTCTAAATAATGAATGTCTAATTATGACTTTACTGTCTCTTTAAGGCCAATATAAGGGCAAAGAGTTTACTTTCACCTAAGAGAGCAAATCCTGAAAAGAATCTTCATTTAGGGGAAACTGAAGGAAAAAGTACAGAGGAGCTTATGGAAAGGAAAATAAATTATTACAAACTTACAACCTACTCTAAGCCAAGTTGTAAGCGCCGACCCATTAGCAATAGCATTAGCATTGCCCCCATCACTGACCCACAGGCTCAATAACGATGTGAAAGTGAAAAGTGAGCAAAAAGAGAGTAAGAAATAAGCCACCCTCCCAAGGAAGCAGCACAGCAGAAATAGCCAACCACCCACATGTACCCCAGATACTACCCCTACAGAGACTGCATAGATCACTACATGCACCATGTCCGGTGGGGCAAAACCTCTTCATTTATACAGACCGGACACTAACACTGGTATCATTGTATAGGGAATCTCATCTAGTTACAAGATGATGCTGAAGAAAAGTGTTCTGGGATTCTTCTTTTTTTATAAAAATCTTGTTTTGATGAATTTCTGCAGTTCTTTGGAAAGTAGTATTTTACCACCTCAGGTAAAACAAATGATAATCGTTAAACCTAGGTCAGCTACAGTATGACTCTGCAGATATATCAGACAGTACTGCACTAGAGAATGTGTCACTAAGCTCCAAATACTGATTTAAGTTAAATTATTACAAGAAAACTGAAGAGCACAGAAATAGCTACGTGATTAAAAAAAAAAAAAAATAGCTTTTTTAGGTGATTTTGAGAGTCTAAACTGTGATTTATATATATATATAAAATATATATACAGTATAAATATATATATATATATGTATGTACACATATACTGTACATTCTATCCTATAGAATATATACAGAAAGCCTCCTAAGTGGTCAAGATTCACTTAACGTAGGTTAAGTGGCATTATATGCATTGGGGCAAAATTAGTTTAGCTGCATTCAGTGTAAGGTGTCTTAGTGCTATAGCCCATAAGGGACCGTAAACACTTTGAGACTGTAATTTAAAAGGCCTAACTGTGCATAGTTAACCTACTCTGTAATACACTTTCATGATTTACTTTCCATTTACTTATAATTTAAGGCTAATTGTGGCAGACTTTAGAAGCCTAACCTTACCATATAGCTCCCTAATATGTTATCTTATCATTTCTGCTGAAACCAAACAAAGACCTGTCATCTGTAGACTCAAGTCCAGATTGGAATGTGATGGGTAGGGTTGCCACCTCGGCGATGTTTTCCTGGATACTTATGAGTTACACATGTTGCAGGGTGTGCAGGGAGGAACATGTATTGTGTTTCTGGACAGCACTATTCATGTTCCTCCCTGCACACCCTGCAGCATGTGTAACTTATAAGTGTTCTGTATTTTAAGGGACAGGTGGCAACCCTAGTGATGGGTGCAGTTGAACACCAATTGCAGCAAACAAGTTATTACTCTGTGATAACATTCAGATTCTGATGTTACACTAATCTAAAGGGAGATTGTAGAAAAATGTTGTAATTACAATGGGCCAGATTACAAATTGAGCGCAAAGTATCGCTTCCGCGACCTTGAGTTCACATTGCTGGGAAGCATTGTGCTCATGAGAGCGCGCTTCCATAGGCTTATTCTGATGCTGTGAGACATGGTATGAGAACTAGCGGTAAGGGGTAAGTAGTGCAGCGATGGACAGTAATTATAAATATATATGTACAGTATATACACATATTAACACAAATATATATGTATATAAGCATATACTGTACATATATATTTACTGGTAACACAAATATGGTAATTTATTATTTTTTTTATTGCAAATGCACTACACACTTAATTTTGAGGCCAATTGGGGGACAATTAATTTTTTGAGTGCAAATTGCTACCGCAAGGTCATGGAAGCAATAACCAGCCACTTGTAATGGCTGGTTATTTATTGCGCGCTCGTAAACGGGCGAATTTGCCCATTTGCGGGCATGCAATAAATTAAACGGGCGAATTTGCCCATTTGCGGGCATGCGATAAATTAGCGCTCCATTTGTAATCTGGCCCAATGTGTTCACCATCTATTTAAGATCCATAATAGGGTGTATAAAAGATACTGATCTCAGAGTTAAACAGACATAAAACACTATAAAGGATTTCCCACAAATGCTTAAAGGGACAGTCTACTGGAAAATTGTTATCGTTTTAACAAATAGATTATTCCTTTATTACCTATTCCCCAGTTTTGCATAACCAACACTGTTTTATTAATATACTTGTTACCATTGTGATTACCTGTATCTAAGCCCCTACAGACTGCCCTTTTTTTTAGCTATTTACAGTCTTGCATTTTAGTCAATAAGAGCTTCTTGTGAACCTATTATGAATCTCCACAGGAGTGAGCACAATGTTATCTATATGGTATACATAAACTAGCACTGTCTGGATGTAGTGCAAGATTGTAAAAAACTTAAAAGTGGGGGGGAAGCAGAAAAAAAAATCACTGAGATATGGGGCAGCCTGTGGGGGCTAAGAAACAGGCAATCTTCGAAGATATAAAGTATATTAATATAACAATATGCAAAGCTGGGGAATGGGTAGTCGCTATCTATCTTTTTAAACAAAAAAAAATCAAGTATCCCTTTAGTTATGCATTGTAAAGAAAATCTTTGCAATATATTTTCACTATTTATTTTGCCCCTTTTTCCTGTGATTTAAATTTTGTTGCGTTTTTTTTTCTCCCAAATCCTGTGAGAATTGGAATGCCAAACTCCAGACCTCAAAAGACTAACCCTACTACAGTCTATAAAGTGACTGTCTGAGTGCTGTAGTAGCACTTTTAGATATCTCTCTAACTGGTCACAACAGCTGAATAAATAGGCTATTTAAAACGATATGTCTCTTGAATATGCACATTTAATTAGCAAAATTATTGTTTATTGTCTGATAGGGACCACTCCAGCAGCTGTATCGTAGAGGTACAAAATGGTTCATTCAGCAGACTAAAACAATTTATGCTTTTCTGATAAATGAATTTCCATCTTTGCAGCGAGAGTCCACAAGAACATTCATAACTATGGGAAATACTATTTCTGGCCACCAGGAGGAGGCAAAGAACCCCCAAAAAAGGCCATAAATATCGCTCCCACTTCCCCTACCCTCCAGTAGTTCAACCAAGAAAAAGGAATATGAAAGGACATGCAAGGGGTACAGAGGTGAAAAAAACAACTGCTGCCACTACACAATTAGCATTTGGTTGGGTTCATGGACTCTCGCTGCCAAGAAGGAAATTAATTTATCAAGTAAGCATAAATTTAGTTTTCTTTCTATTGGCAGTGAGAGTCTATGAGAACATTCATAACCTATGGGAAACCAATACCCAAGCTGTAGAGTTCATGAACATTCAGGAGGGAAAAGCTAGAGAAGGCAGTCCTAAAAACTAAGCACCACCACCTGTAGAACTCCCTCTCAAATAATGCCTCTACTGAGATAAAGAAAAAAAAATTGTAGATCTTTGTAAAGAAAGTGACGAAGACCACTGAACAACTCTACAGAACCTCTCAACTAAAGCCTCAGACCTGAAGGCCCAAGTCAAAAACCCATGACAAATAGTTCATGATTCTTTAAGTAAGTCATCTGCCACCCAGATCACATCAAAACCGAAAAAACACTCTGCCATTTTACTAAGAGAGCTTCGACAGCCACTAAAAAGAGCAAAACCAACACAGCATTCAAAACCAGGGACTCAAACTGAACTCTAAAAAAAAAAAAACAATATAACTAGATAGACTCTACAGGGAAGCAACAGAGACCAAGCAATAACAACAATTTCTAAAATATGACCTCTAACAGAATAAGCCTACTGGACCATATCAAAGAAGGGAAAAACCTTTCATTCTAGTCAAAGATTAATCCAAAAACAAACTTTCAAGCCCTAATAGGATACTAACATACTGTCAGAGAAACATCTCTAAACTAAAATCAACCATTCAATCTCCAAGCAGTCAGGTGCAAAGTATCTAGGTATTGATAAAAGAACAGGCCCTGAGTCAGTAAATCCTGAAGCAAAGGCAGTCTTAAAGGAGCTTTCAGAATAGTTGGTATTCTCTCCTGCTTAATGCGAGCAACTACTCAAAGCAAAAGAACCATAGGTGGAAACAGGTTAACAAATTTAAAGTTACACAGAACCGCCAGAACATCCACAATATCCGCCTGAGGATCCCTGAAACTAGATTCATACCTAGGAATCTTGGCATTGAAGCAGTAAGCCATCAAGTATATATCTGGAATGCCCCATCGATGAGTTATATCCAGAAAAATGTCCTGATTCAGGGACCACTGCTCTGAGTGGAGCGACTTCCTGTTCAGAAAATCCATTCCCAATGCTCCACACCTGGAATGTGCAGAGCTGAAACCTGACACTGATTCCTTTCCGTCCACAGCAGGATTCTAGAGACCTCTTGCAACGCCAGAGGACACCTTGCACAATCCTGATATATATGACATATTAATGATGTTATCCAAATGAATCTGGATAAACCAGGAAAAACCTAAAATGAGGCCAGGCTAAAAGCACATTATAAATGGCACTCAGCTCAATAACATTAATCGGGAGAGATACTGCCTCCTGACACCAAGTGCCACGGGCCTTTAAGGATCCATTTATCACAACCCAGCCAGAAGGACATCGATATTACAGAGGTGGGACTATGGAAACTCCTCCCTAAAGAAACTGTCATGGGTAATTGCCACCCGGCAAGACTTTCTCTTGTCTGGGCATCCAGAAAGACAGTCTGAGACAAATCAGAATGATCCCCATTCCACTGTCTAAGCATACACAACTGAAGTGATCTCAGATGGAATTGAGCAAATGGAATAGCATCTGATGCTGTAATCATAAGATCCACCACCTCCATGCATCGTGCCACAGGAGACTGGTGACTGGACTGAAGTAAGGAACAAGTCTTCTTAAGTCTTGCTCTGCACTGATCAGAGAGAAAAATGTACATACTGATAGATTCTGTGATCATTCCTCGAAATTGTATCCTCGTAGCCGGGACAGAAGAACTCTCCTCCAGGTTAACCTTCCAACCATGAGCCTTAAGACACAAGAGTAGTCTCTGCATATGGTCCTGAGCTACACGCAAGAATGGAGCCTGAACCAGAATGTCATCCTGGTACAAAGCTACAAAAATTCCCTGAAATAGAACCACAGCCAGTAAAGACCAACTGGGAGAGCCACAAACTGGTAATGCTTGCCTAGTAAAGCAAACCACAGAAAATAGTAATTACCTCTATGCATTGGAAATTGTAAAAAACACATCCCTTAGGACTATTGTAGACACGAGTTGACCCTCCTGAGCTTTAGCTAGGAGAAGAATGGACCTGGTCAACTCTATCCTAAAGTCAGGAACTCTCACATATCTGTTGAATTCCTTCAAGTCTAAAATGGGACAAAACGTGCCACCCCTCTCTGGAACCACGTAAAGAACAGAGTAGAACCCCTTTCCCCAGTGAGATGGGGGAACTGAAAGAGAGACCGAAAACTAATTCTGTAACCCTGGTGGATGTCTAGAACCCAGGGATCTCTGACAGACCAATACCATTCCTTCTGGAATAAAGTAAGTTTGCCTCCCAAATGTCCCTGATCCAGGTTGGGGACAGTCCCATCATGTTGACATGCTCTCCTAGACTGAATTCCAGTGCTCTAGGAAGCTCCACCTTAGATGCCTCCATGTTCTTCCTACTAGACGTAGGGCTCTTAGATTGAGCTAGGAAAACCCGCATATTAAGCATGACTGTAGCAATGTGGGAATCTAAGTTTAGACCAAAGAGCGAGTTGCCCCTAAAAGGTAAAGACAACAGTCCGCAATATTATCCATGGACCGAAACAAAAGCCACAGGGCCCGTCTAGCCAGGACATCAAAGCTAGAATTCTTAGCATTGATAAAAACAATTTGCAGAATGGCATCTCGAATATAGTCATTTGCTAACTCCAGTAGCCGAACCTGATCCAAGCTTCCTCCATGATATGAGGCAAAAAACTACTGGAGGGTAGGGGAAATGGGAAGGATATGTATAGCCTTGTTTGGGGTGTCTGACTCCTCCTGTGGCCAGGAATAGTATTTACCATAGGCTATGAATGTTCTTGTGGACTCTCACTACCAAAAGAATGAAAATAAGTTTAAAAAAAAAATGCTTAAATTTTTAAAAAATGCACTTATTTTAAGTGACATTCTAGTTGAAACTGAATGCAGATTTAAGTTAATACAGAAGCATTTTTGCAATACACATGGATTAGCAAAAATGCTCCTAGTAAATGTTTTGGTGACATTATTTTTCACTATGTATGGGCACGTGTAGCATACACTCCTATTCAAAACTGCACTGCAAAAATAATATAATATATAAAACTGAATAAAAAATCACAGCTTAGACTATAATTAAGCCTAATGAGTTTTTGGTGGCTTTATGAAAAAAATAATCTGTAACATAAACAGAGGGCGGCACAATGATGTAATATCATTTGGACTGAGATACATTTTGTTACTTTGGAGATTTCCAAGCTCTTTAACATGACAAGAAACAATGGGTTTGGATTTAGATCAGGCCCTTGACAGTACAGATGTGCTGGGTGTTCTGCATTTCTACGGTTACTAAATTTCCTAATGACTTGGTTGGTGCATGTTGATCTATGCACTAACCAGCAGGCTTTGGACAGTTCTTTTCGTCAGAGCCATCCCCACAATCCTTTTCTGAAACACAGAGAAACCAACCAAAGACAAGACAATCGGCACAATGAAGACACAGAAGGTGCAGAACATACGTACATAATACAGAGAAACATAATAGCAACATACTGTAAACATATAAACATATATAACACAACAGTCACAATGTGAAAAATATTTTTACAAAGTAACAAAGCCTTGCAGGCAGGGGTGGTTCTATATGTGCCAATAAAGCCTAGAAAAAGAAAATTTATGCTTACCTGATAAATGTATTTCTTTTTTGACACGATGAGTCCACGGATCATCTTAATTACTAATGGGATATTCACCTCCTGGTCAGCAGGAGGCGACAAAGAGCACCACAGCAGAGCTTCTCCCTTCCCTCCCACTCCAGTCATTCAACCAAAGTTAGGAAGAGAAAGGAAAAGTCAAGGTGCAGTGGTGTCTGACGTTCATAAGAACCCACAACCTGTCTAAAGGAACAGGGCGGGCCGTGGACTCATCGTGTCAAAAAAGAAATAAATTTATCAGGTAACCATAAATTTTCTTTTCTTTTTTAAGATACGATGAGTCCACGGATCATCTTAATTACTGATGGGATTCAATACCCAAGCTAGAGTACACAGATGATATGGGAGGGACAAGACAGGAAACCTAAACGGAAAGCACCACTGCTTGAAGAACCTTTCTCACAAAAGAAACCTCAGTCGAGGCAAAAGTGACAAATTTGTAGAATTTTAGAAAAAGTGTGAAGAGAGGACCAAGTTGCAGCCTTGCAAATCTGTTCCACAGAAGCGTAATTTTTGAATGCCTATGAGGAGGCGACAGCCCTTGTGGAAGAATTCCTAATTTAGAACGTAAAACTACCTTATCTGAATGGAAAATAAGATAAGGAGACTAAAACTGTAATGCCGAGAGTTTTGACACTCTCCGAGCAGAAAAAATAACAACAAGGAATAAAACTTTCCAAGATAACAACTTAATATCTAAGGAATGCATAGGCTCAAACGGAGCCCCATGAAGAACCTTGAGATTAAATTAAGACTCCAAGGAGGAGTAACTGGTGTGAACACAGGCCTGAACCTGACCAAGGCCTGACAAAATGATTGTACATCTGGAACATCTGCCAGATGTTTGAGTAACAAAATAGATAAAGCAGAGACTTGACCTTTAAAGGAACAGTTCGATAATCCTTTCTCCAAACCCTTGGAGAAAAGACAAAAGTCTAGGAATCCTGACTCTACTCCATAAGTAGCCCTTAGATTCACACCAATAGAAATATTTACTCCATATCTTATGGTAAATCCTTCTAGACACAGGCTTACAAGCCTGAATCATGGTCTCTATGACCGAGTCAGAAAAACCCCGCTTGGATAAAAATAAGCATTCAATCTCCAAGCAGTCAGCTTCAGAGAAACTAGATTGGGTGAAGGAAGGACCCTTTTATTAGAAGGTCCTGCCTCAACGGAATTCTCCACAGTGGCAGAGATGATATGTACCCCAGATCTGCATGTCGAATCCTGCAAGTCCAAGCCGGTACAATTAGGACCACTGACGCCTTCGCAAACTGGGGAAATAGGCAAGCTAGACTGAAGTCCAAGTTACCGTCAAGACATCTAACAGTACTACCTGAGGATCCCTGGATGTCGACCTGTACCTTGAAAAATTGGCTTTCCGGGTGACCTCCTTTAAAAATCAAGCTGAAAGGTCTGCCTGATCATGAAGTCCGCCTCCCAGAGTTCACCCCTGGGATGTGAATCGACGATAATCAAGAATGGGCCTCTGCCCACTGAATTATCTCTGATACCTCTGTTATCACTAAGGAACTCCTCATTCCTCCCTGATGAACTGAAGACATGTGTCCCACTGGAACTAGATAAACTGGGCCGAGACTAACCAGGGCCAGGCCCTGTTACCACAGACAGCCAAGATGGTCTGCGAAATCAGGTTCCCTGGAAAGAATGAACCAGAGACAACAACCCTTAAGAAAAACCTTTGTCTCCTGCTCTCTGAGTAGACAAATCTGTATAATCTCTGTTGCAAAGTCTGAGCATGATAACCTGCTGAGGTCTGAGAAGGAACCGAGCAAACAGGATGATGTCCCATGCCTCTACCATCAGCCCGATACCTCCATGCAGAGAGCCCCTAATGGCCGAGGAGAAGACTTAAGAAAAAGACTAGAATCAAAAAGGTCTTTAACTTCCTGACTTCCTTCAGGAAAAAAACTTAATTTATAGATAATCTAATATGGTTCCCAAGAAGGTTACCTTTGTTGATGACTAAGTAACTCCTTACAAAATCTACCTTGCTGCTTGATATCACAGAAAAGATAACAACATTCCCATATTCAATCTTGCTTGAAAGATTGCGCCTGGACTAGATTGTCTTCCAGAAAGGACACCCCAGCAATGCCCTATAACCGAGCACCGCCAACTTCAAAACCAGACTCCTATTAGAAAATTCTGGGAGCTGTGACAAGGTCAACAGACAAGGCCAAAATTTGGAATGCTTGCCTGAGAGTGTGAAAATGCAAGACCGCATGCTTAAAATCCGCCTTCATAAAATGACCCTCCTGGATCAAAATAAAATTGGAACGAATAGTTTCCACCTCGAAGGACGGTACCCTTAGGAATTTGATTAGAATCTTGACATCTAAAATTTGATTAGATTCTAAAGATCTAAAATAGTACTTAAGTTTCCATGGAACCACTATGAGATTAGGATAAAATCCCCAACTCCGTTCCTGAATCGGAACAGGAACTCACTCTCTCAGGTTGGAGAAGTCTCCTACCCAATGTAAGCCCACATAGTCTCTTATCTGACTCCAAATATTCTAGAATGCCAAAACCTCCCTCCTGCTCAGAGGAAGAAGTAGAATAATTCCCTTGAAATCTTGAAAGGAATTAAAAAGTATTCTTAACCAAAACGTGTGTCACTATGGTAAGCCTGAAATCTTAGCTTCCCGCTAAATACTTGAAAGTAAGCATCTGTAAGAAAGAAAATGACCGACTTAAAGGCCTTTATGTTATCCTGGATTCGAAGAGAGTGTCTGTTCTAATGGGACCAGACAACGTATGAACCAATATGCTGCCGTATAAGCGACAGTGGCAATAATAAGCCTACCGCACCTGGTGTTCCCAGATGGTCTCCCTTCCAGGTACTGACCAAGCCTGGACCTGCTTAACTACCGAGTTCAGACAGGATCTGATGTATTCAACACAGTTTGGCGGTAGACAAGTAATAGGTTGCCATATTGAGCAACCCCTCTAACTGTTACCCCTAGGATCCTTAAGGGAACAACTATCCTCTATGGGAATAGGAGTCCCTTCCGCCTTGGGTCCCGACTGACGGAACTCCATGAAGAGTCTGCTATGGGAAAAAATCTCTTCTAAACATATGAAATGGAGAATCCCTCTCTCCCATTCCTTAGCATTGATCTTGGTACAACCTAATATTGACAACCCCATGTTATCGATGTCGTCCTGAGTAGCTAAAACCTCCTTAAGTAACAGACTGAGGTATAATAGCTTAAACCTGAAAGATACAACTTCAGTATCAGCAGGAGGAATTATACTGTCAGAAACTGAGATTTTATTCTCAGATACTACTGAAGTATCCTCTTCCTCACGTCTGGGAGGGGACCTTGAGATAGCAACAACAGTGACAGGAACCTCGCTCACTGAATGTTTATTTTACCTCTTGTGCTCTCCCTGCAGCATGGAAAAAGCCGACAACGCACTAGAGACTGTCTAGCAAAAAAAAGGATGCAATGACTTGCAAGGTAACTCCATAAGGAGCCGTGGAGGAACCGCAGGGCACTGGTTTAATGGACGCTAAGCTTTAGGACACTATAGGAGAAAGCTGCAGAATGTATAGAACATTGTCATAATGCCCCTTATCCTTTAATAGCATCTGAGACAATGTTGGCTCTGTAAACATTCACCTCTGAACTGTAAACTCAGAACAGAAAGTCTTGCTTGGCAAGTATAAAGTATATGTAACATCCATATTCACATTTTGATCACATAAAAATTGAATATTCTATTTTAAATAGTAAAAGTAACTTTATTAACAAATAAAGGGATCATTTGTAAACTAAAATCCTGATGTTACTATGGCTTTAAATGGCAAAATAAAATACTTTACTTAAGGTAAAAATAATACCTTTATCCCCTAAACCTCAGCTCAGCTTGCTGAGGCGTGTGTCTACCCACAGATAGAAAAGTACCAATAGTAGGCATACAATTAGGAATGCTTGTCAGACTTCATAAGAAAAAAAACCTTTAAACACAATGAGAATCCTCTCCGCTGCACAATCAAATGCAGCAGAAGAGACCCATCGTCACCGGCCGACACATGTGGCTTTGGGCTATGTGCACAATGTCATAGACAATCCCCACCCATCGTGGGCGTAATCGGTAAACCACCGGGCTATGTGTGATAAAGGTGAGCAATGTTGCGCAGTCTATCTCCGCCCATCGTGGGCATAACCAGTGAACCTCCAGACTATGTGGGAAAAAGGCGCAGTCCAACTCCGTCCATCGTGGGCGTAACAAATGTAAACCTCCCAGCGGTAACACTCCTGTTTTTTCAGAAATAGAGCTTCCGGGAGCATGAACCGCATGGCACACATTGTTTTAGAGAATGCATATTCCCTAGGCACACCTCCCGGTCGGCTAGACTAATGGGCCGTCAGCAAAGATAACTAGTTGCGCAACAAGTTAAACCTCCCATTCGGGTAGAAATACAAACAAGACGTTGGGAGAAGGAGATGGCCATTAAACATAATTAGATTAGCTGCATAGCAAAAACAAACCTCCCGATCGGCTGCTAAATTATAATAAAGCTGTTGGGAGTTGCCATCCTGTTGCACTAAACACAAAAACATAAGAGCCACTTCTCCACGTCCCCAGTGCCTGCAGAAACTGCCCATGACTTAACCCCTCCTAGGGATAATGTCATCTTGTGTCCATTATTAGTATAAAGTGCCAGCATTTCTGTGTACGTACACCAGAAAATACAAGATAGCACTTACCTCATTGTCTGTCTGGCAGCAAGGCAGTACCCAGGTTTAAGAGGTCCTCTCCCTCCCATGGACCTGGAAAGAAACGAAAGTCTTGAGTAAAATTCCTTCAGGTTTTCTTAGTCAGGGCAGCATCTGTATGGGAGGCGCAGTGAGAATTATGTCCCACAAGTTCCCATTGCTCTAAAGCCACCAAAGCTCTCCTGTAGAGACTGATATGGACTACGGCTACACCCTAGAACAAAGCAGCACACTCTGGCACTACTTTTAAAAATAATAAACTCTTGATTGAAGAATTTAATCCAACACCTCACTTTACCTCTTCCTATTACTAACGTAGGCAAAGAGAATGACTGGAGTGGGAGGGAAGGGAGGAGCTATTTAACAGCTCTGCTGTGGTGCTCTTTGCCTCCTCCTGCTGACCAGGAGGTGAATATCCCATTAGTAATTAAGATAATCCGTGGACTCATCCTGTCTTAAAAAAGAAATAAAAATTATCTTCCTACACTAATCTTTCCTCATTCTTTTTTCAAGAATTCTTCCTTCCTTATTTTAGTCATTCTTATTCTGTAAATTTGGTTCCTTCCACATCTTCATATTTAATCCATTCTTCTTTATGTATTTGTGTTGAACCAAATACAGTCAGCAGACATACAACACGTAAATACACAAGAAATAGGCAGTAATTATGCATATACAGAGTAACTGTATAGCCAGTAATTTCTCAGGCAGATGTCAGGTTCACAGACATGTAGAATCCAAGCATATATAGCCAGTAATCTCTTATTATGGTGCAAGTATATAGCAATCCCCAAATGCAGAGAACTATAGGAAAGATAATTATTTCACATACAGAAGCCATGGATAAAGCAATTTAAACCACATATAGTAATTAACCCCATGCATATAGGCTATAATAGAGCTTTTTATCAAAGAAGAATCAAAACAAATATTTGAACACTAACCCTAAAGATGCATTAAAAATTGTGTTATTAATACCATATATTGGAATAAATGTGCAGTATTTAGCTATATATCAAGTAACCTCCAAATTGTATGTTCCTAAACGGGTTGATTGGATAGGGTATAAACTGGCCCTTTATTGATCTTATAAGAGAAGTTGTATTCACAGCCAAAGTACGTATGCTCAAAATTACTGATTTTTCATGCAACTCATTTTAAATGTAGCCCAAGCCATTTTTTTCAGGAGTTAACTCTATGTAAAATGTTTTAGAGAGAGATAGATAATTTCCTCAGAGGCCAGTGATATATTTTTTAGCTTTAAATTATTTAATTTTAAATGTATTCAGTTAGAACCTACCAATGAGGTTTGCCATCACATGGGTGGGTAAGGTTACATGGTCAAAATATGGTACTACAATGTTTATTTTTCTTTCTAATACAAGTTTAGGGATAGTGCACAGTTATTAGGTTTTTGAATTCAGTACTAGGGTCTGATGAAGGGGACAGTTGGCTCCCCGAAACGTCACTGTACACAATAAACTATTGTCTTTTGAAAGTCCAGCGAGTGCGGCTCTATTACTTGGAATTATATAACTGCAAACAGACGACAAGTCTGAAGCTAGTAATCTCACATATGAAATACAATTAATGCAAAGCCAGTAATTACTCTTACTTCTGGGAGAAGAATAGCCAATGATCCCCCACACAGATGGCAAATATTTAGCCCTTATTTCCATATTATATAGAGCTGCATACAAACCTAACTTGCAATCGCTTTGCTTTCTTACTGACTCCCTTTACCTCTCTCCTTTCCGTGACCTTCAACTGTTTCTACCCATTTTAATTCACTTTCTGCCATTCCCTGCTTCATTCTCTTCTTTCTATATCTCTCTTACTCTTTTCTATCCTCTCTGTCATTATCATATCTCACTGCCCCTCTTCATTTCTTTCCTTCTCTGTCCTTTTTCTACTCCCTTTACTAATTCTCTACATTTTCCTCCCTTCTTCTTACAATAAAATGTATCTACTCATAAACAATTAGCTCTAAAGCTTCAGACAGCTGTTGCTTCTAATTTCATAAGATTTGGCTAATTGTCACTTTAGGGAAGGGCTAATTGTCACTATGAAGAAATGCACACAAAGCATCAGTGTTTTAAAAAATATAAGGTTATTCGGTAACGTGAAGATTGAGGTTGCTGCAAGATTGGTAAGGGGAAATGTAGGAACCTCCATGTTGCTAGAACCACCACTGCTTGCTTGCTGGCTTCTCTGTAAAAAGTATTAATTGTTTAAGGAATTTGTTTTTGGGTTGTTGTTTCTTTGAGACTGTAGTGTTAAGATTTACATAGATGTAGCAAGCTAAACATTTACTTAGAATATAAATAAAAGCTATAATAGTAGCAGTAAGACAGTGCACACATTTGTGATATGTTGTCCAAACCGAGACTATGTATAAGTTCTGTGGGTACTATTGTCTATAGTAAACCTAAATCAGACTTTGTAAAAATTATTATATGAAAGTAGGATTGGCATATCATCATTTACTCTGAAGAAAGCAGTTATTTTATATGTGAAATTAAGGAAATAGAAAAAGACTCTGAACAGAAAGTACTGTATCAAATAAACATATCCATTCTGGCAAGCAAGCACTTGGCTTATACTTGTCCCCAGTCAAAAAGGATGATCTTCCTAGAATCATTCTGAAGTAATCAATGAATCCAGAAAAGTCATCAGAAGCCATCCTGAAATATGCCTACAGGCCAAAATATATAAATGAGATGACTCTAGAGTCATTTACTAGCTGTTCATGCTTATGAAGTAATCAGTAAGGCAATATTCTTATCATTCTGATCATCCCCCAGATTTTTGTACCCTAGCTGATTACTTTACAAGCCTGATGATGTGCACATGATTCTAAAGTAGTTTGATAATCATCAAATGACTCCAGGATGGTCTCTAAAGTAATCCTGTTTGTCTTGGGATATTGGGAGTAGACTGTATATATGGGAGAGTGTGTGGAAAGGGGGTTAAATTATCAACTTAAAAAGTGTATTTTTAGATCAGACATCCCTTTTTAAATGACTTAAATGCATCTAACACCACCATTGTTGTAAGAAGTCATATATTAAAACATCAAACACATTTAATCATGCAACATTCTTGGTGAGATGCAGTATACATTTTCTTTACAAAATTATACAGAAAAAGTGAGAAAAAATTATTAAAAAAAAATAAATTAGTTTAAAAATATTTATGAAAATAAATTACACTAATTTTGGATTATTTCAATTGGGTGATTTTTTTTTTATTTGTTTGGGGTAAAATGGCAATTAAGCAAAAGCTTTAATTTAGTTTACTTATTTACTTTTGTTTAGTGTGAAATTAAATGACTGAGATACCGACATTCTAGCTGAATATATATATATATATTATAACTGTTGTTGCATAATAGCAAATTTAGATGTAGGGTCCAAAACCAGATGAAGATGTATAGTTGTATCAATAAGGATTCTGTTTAGTGTGTTTTCCCAATAATGATGCCAGTTTTAATTGTTTCCACGTATTATCGTATTATTTGTCAGTAGATAGTCTATAAGCCCCTCCTAATTTTCCATTCATATTATCTTTTAGTCTTTATGGTTTTGTATTTCTTCTTAATAACAAATAAATAGCATTGCATATTCCTACCATTGTACCCATTGCTACGGAATTTGTTGGTATATATATATATATATATATATATATATATATATATATACATACATACACACACTTGTTCCCAGTTTATTGGATGGAGAGAGAGCTAACATTGTGTGGCTGTTTTAGGGTCTCAGGTTTTTGGAAGGGACCTTGACGTGGTACCTGGGCTTGTCCCATTTGGCCAAATGCGGTAACTAACCCTTCCATTTTTGCTTTTAATCTTAGCTGAGAGCTTGCTAGTGAGTTCTGGAATTTCTCTGTGTGTTTATATATATATATATATATATATATATTATTTTTTATATTTATTTAACTAAATCCAAGTAACAAAGTAGCACCACCCTTTATGATACCCAAGTACATATTTTTAGGCATTCCTCAAACTTCTACTTAAACATTCATGTTTTCTTGGCAACACCTACCATTGTCACAACGCCAGTTAATGTTGATGCATCTTCCACTATTACAGGTGAACTGTGTCAAAGGAAAGCAGGTTGGGTATGCTGTGGAAACAAAAAAAAAGAGCCACTATTAATCCATTAAAGGGATGTTGGTGGCCACATCACACTCACGTGTTGTAAATGCCATCCAAATATTAGACCAACGGTTTATGTATGACATAGCACAAAACCTGTACAGCAGTGAGGTCAGTGTTTTGGAGTGTTTGGAGATGGGAACAAGTAAGTGAGTTTACAGCGCAATAAGAGCTGTAACAGGATTATGATACACTATTTCTTTACGTTATATTAAGCGGAGCAGAGAATATCTAGGGGCTATAAGAGCACCCCCTCATGCCTACTGCCTCATAATGGTAGATAAACTGGCAGATAAATACAAAGCCTGCATGTTATACAAAATATACAAAACTATTATGCCGTCTCTGAAAGACTTTCTTGTGGTTGGCAGCACTAAAAAATGCATGGCAAAGCCACAATTGTTATTTACTAATCAATAACAGCTGTCTTACCCAGCTCTAAAAAAGTAAATATTCATGAAGACAGAATAACATAATCAAAGGTCATCTGACTAATCGTATATATGACTGGTTACTACAATATATAAAAGTTACAACTATATGCAAATATCATCAGCAACAAAATGTAGCCATTGCTGAAAGTTTCTTTTGTGATTCAGACATTTTTAGTACACATTTTTAAAAGTTTCCAATTTACTTATGTTTTAAAAGTTTCATTCTTAAAGGGACACTCAGGTTTTATAAAATGTTCATGATTCAGATACAACATGTAATTTTAAACAACTTTCCAATTTACTTCCATTAAAAAAAAATGTGCACAGTCTTTAATATTTACAATTTTTGAGTCACCAGATCCTACTGAGCATGTGCAAGAATTCACAGACTATACGTATATGCATTTGTGATTGGCTGATTGCTATCACATGGTACAAGGGGAGTGGAAATATATATAACTTTGAAATTTGTTATAAAAAAATCTACTACTCATTTGAAGTTCAGACTAAGTGCTATTGCATTGTCTTGTTATCTTGCATTTGTTGATTATGCAAATCTAATGTGTTGACTGGTCCTTTAATGGTATTCTTTAATGAAGAGCATACCGAAGTAGGTAGCATGCACATGTGGCAAACACTGGTGCCATCTAGTGCTCTTATAAATGTACAACACTGCAATTCTGACAAAACTGATGCTATATAGTGCTTCACACACATGAATGCTCCTGAGCCTACATACCAGTTTTTCAATAAAGGGAAACCAAGAAAAACTAACGGGGAGATTACGAGTTTTGCGTTAACAGGGGTTAACGCTCACTTGCAGACAACGCTGGTATTACGGGTTTTTAGAAACCCGGCGTTAGAAAAGTGAGCGTAGAGCAAAATGTAGCTCCACATCTCACCACAATACCAGTGCTGCTTACTGTAGCGGTGAGCTGGCAAAACGTGCTCATGCACGATTTCCCCATAGGAATCAATGGGGAGAGCCGGCAAAAAAGCAGTGTTCCGCTCTTAACGCAGCCCCATTGATTCCTATGGGGAAATACATTTTATGTCTACACCTAACACCCTAACATGAACCACAAGTCTAAACACCCCTAATCTTACACTTATTAACCCCTAATCTGCCGCCTTCGACATCGCCGCCACCTACATTATATTATTAACCCCTAATCTGCCACTCCGGACACCGCCGCCAACTACATTATACTAATTAACCCCTAATCTGTTGCCCCCAACATCGCCGACACCTACATTTTATTTATTAACCCCTAATATGCCGCCCCCAATGTCGCCGCCACCTACCTACACTTATTAACCCCCTAATCTGCCGCCCCCAACGTTGCCGCCACTATATTAAAGTTCTTAACCCCTAAACCTAAGTCTAACCCTAAAACTAACCCCCCCTAACTTAAATATAATTTAAATAAATCTAAATAAAATAACTACAATTAAATAAATTATTCCTATTTAAAACTAAATACTTAAATATAAAATAAACCCTAAGATAGCTACAATATAACTAATAGTTACATTGTAGCTAGCTTAGGATTTATTTTTATTTTACATGCAACTTTGTATTTATTTTAACTAGCTAGAATAGTTATTAAATAGTAATTAGTAATTTAATAGCTACCTAGTTAAAATAAAGACAAATTTACCTGTATAATAAAACCTAACCTAAGTTACAATTACACCTACCACTACACAATAATTAAATTAATTCCCTAAACTAAATACAATTAAATCCAATTATCTAAAGTACGGGGATCCCCCCCCCCCACTAAATTACAGAAAATAATAAAATAATTACAAGTTTTTTAAACTAATTACGCCTAATCTAATTCCCCTAATAAAATAAAAAAGCCCCCCCAAAATAATAAAAAGCCCTACCCTATACTAAATTACAAATAGCCCTTAAAAGGGCCTTTTGCAGGGCATTGCCCCAAAGTAATCAGCTCTTTTACCTGTAAAAAAAGTACAATACCCCCCAACATTAAAAGTCACCACCCACACACCGAACCCTACTCTAAAGCCCACCCAATACCCCCTTAATAAAACCTAACACTAACCCCTTGAAGATCACCCTACCTTGAGAAGTCTTCACCCAACCGGGCCGAAGTCCTCAACGAAGCCAGGCGAAGTGGTCCTCCAGACGGGCATCCATCCGGCGCGGAGCGGCTCCATGTTCAAGACATCCGACGTGGAGCATCCTCTTCAAACGATGTCCAACTGAAGAATGAAGGTTCCTTTAAATAACGTCATCCAAGATGGCGTCCCTTCAATTTCGATTGGCTGATAGAATTAAGGTAGAAAAAATCCTATTGGCTGATGCTATCAGCCAATAGGATTAAGCTTGCATTTTATTGGCTGATCCAATCGGCCAATAGAATGCGAGCTCAATTCTATTGGCTGATTGGATCAGCAAATAGGATTGAACTTCAATCCTATTGGCTGATTGCATCAGCCAATAGGATTATTTCTACCTTAATTCCGATTGGCTGATAGAATTCTATCAGCCAATCGGAATTGAAGGGACGCCATATTAGATGACGTAATTTAAAGGATCCTTCATTCTTCAGTTGGATGTCGTTTGAAGAGGATGCTCCGCGTCGGATGTCTTGAAGATGGAGCCGCTCTGCGCCGGATGGATGAAGATAGAAGATGCCGCCTGGATGAAGACTTCTGCCCGTCTGGAGGACCTCTCCTTCCCGGCTTGGATGAAGACTTCTGCCCGTCTGGAGGACCACTTCACCCGGCTTCGTTGAGGACTTCGGCCCGGTTGGGTGAAGACGTCTCAAGGTAGGGTGATCTTCAAGGGGTTAGTGTTAGGTTTTATTAAGGGGGTATTGGGTGGGTTTTAGAGTAGGGTTGGGTGTGTGGGTGGTGGGTTTTAATGTTGGGGGGTATTGTACTTTTTACAGGTAAAAGAGCTGATTACTTTGGGGCAATGCCCCGCAAAAGGCCCTTTTAAGGGCTATTTGTAATTTAGTGTAGGGTAGGGCTTTTTTTTTTATTTTGGGGGGCTTTTTTATTTTGTTAGGGGGATTAGAGTAGGTGTAATTAGTTTAAAATTCTTGTAATTATTTTCTGTAATTTAGTGGGGGGTTTTCTTCGTATTTTAGGTAATTTTTTAAAATTGTAATTAATTGTATTTTGTTTAGGTAATTAATTTAATTATAGTGTAGTGTTAGGTATAATTGTAACATAGGTTAGGTTTTATTTTACAGGTAAATTTGTCTTTATTTTAGCTAGGTAGTTATTAAATATTTAATAACTATTTAATAACTATTGTTCCGAGTTAAAATAAATACAAAGTTGCCTGTAAAATAAAAATAAACCCTAAACTAGATACAATGTAATTATTAGTTACATTGTAGCTATCTTAGGGTTTATTTTACAGGTAAGTATTTAGTTTTAAATAGGAATAATTTAGTTAATGATCGTAATTTTATTTAGATTTATTAAAATTATATTTCAGTTAGGGGGGGGTTAGGTTTAGGGTTAGACTTAGGTTTAGGGGTTAATACATTTAATATAGTGACGGCGACGTTGGGGGCGGCAGATTAGGGGTTAATAAATGTAGGTAGGTGTCAGCGATTTTAGGGAAGGCAGATTAGGGATTAATAATATTTAACTAGTGTTTGCGATGCGGGAGTGCGGCGGTTTAGGGGTTAATATATTTATTATAGTGGCGGCGATGTGGGGGGGCCTCGGTTTAGGGGTTAATAGGTAGTTTATGGGTGTTAGTGTACTTTTTAGCACTTTAGTTAAGAGTTTTATACTACGGCGTTAGACCATAAAACTCTTAACTACTGACTTTTAAATGTAATACCAGTCTTGACAGGAGAATGGTACCGCTCACTTTTTGGCAGACTCGGAATACCGGTGCTATGCAAGTCCCATTGAAAAAATAGGATACGCAATTGACGTAAGTGGATTTGCGGTATTTTCGAGTCTGGCCAAAAAAGTGAGCGGTACGCCTGTACCTGCAAGACTCGTAATACCAGCGGCCGTTAAAAAGCAGCGTTAGGACCTCTCAACGCGGCTTTATAAGGCTAACGCAAGACTCGTAATCTAGCCTTAAGTAAATTTGATAATGGAAGTAAATTGGAACCTTTTTTTTTTTTTATTGTACACTTAATCTAAATCATTAAATAACTTTTTGGGTTTCATGTCATGTCAAGCCTTGTTTGCTTCTGCTGTATTTGATAGCTGATTTTGGAGGCATCATACCATAGCTAAATAAAGATTTAATATCCATAAAAAGGATGAAACATATATAGGACTTTAAAAATCAATCAGGGGTGAGCTGAAAATAAATGATATAGCAAAATGTAGTAGTATACAAAATACGGGCAGAAAATGAAGATCAGTAGATTACAGATCCTAGAATACTGACCACAAGTAGATGATTCATCTGAGCGATCGCCACAGTCATCATCTAGATCACAAGTCCAGGAAATTGGAATGCAGCGCCCACTGGTACAAGTGAATTGGTTTACAGCGCAAGTACGAGCTGCAAGAAAGGAAGGGAGAAGTGGGTAAGCCGTGTATTGGATAAACAGAAATAAAGGTGTAGAAGAGAAAGTGAAAATTAGAAATATGAAAATAAAGCAGCAATAATGCAATTTTTTAAAATTATTTTGATCATACAAAATAAATAAACAAATATCAACAAAATCGTCTCACCAGAACACGTGGAGTTTGATTCATCTTCACTGTTGCCGCAGTCATTGTCGCCATCACACATCCATCGGCTAGGGATGCAACGGTTGTTCTTACATTTGAATCGTTCAGGTGGGCAAGTGTGCTGGTCTGGGCAAGAAAGAGGACAACATCTCATATATTTTACACTGTAAAAAGATTAACGTTGTCTCCATAATCCTTTATATATTTTCTTATGAACTGCTAGTTTGTCATATTTAAACATATATGAGACCTCTAAAGTATCCACAAACTCTACATACAGTCTGGCGCCCTCAGGAAAAGCTTTTTTTTAATCACAGGCTGTAACACCAACTTCATTTTCTAAAACAGATGCACACTCTCGTTCTCATGGTATACTTTGTTGAAGAGATACCTAAGTTGATGTCTAGAGCACTATATGGCAGGAAATAGTGCTGCCAAATGGATAACATTATTGCAGAACTGCTGCCATATAGTGCTTCAGACATGATAAGTACATTAGAAAGTTGCTTAAAAACGTATGCTCTATTTCAATCATAAAATAAATATTTTGGGCTTCACATCCCTTTATCAGGGGTTTAACATATAATTACACTATTTCTGAATCCCAAATGATCAGTAGATTTTTTCTGACAAATTTAAAAATTTCCATCCATTTCCCTGCCCCCTGTATAATATGACAACCATTGGCTAATCACAGACTCACATATATAAACACTGTGAATTCTTGTACATGTCTGTTAGTTGCTGGTACCTCAGAAAGTGTGCATGCACATAAAAAGGCATGCTCTCTCTGAACCATTCCAATTTTGACCGTTGTGTTGCTTTAAATAATGAACTGCACAAAACAGAGAAATATTTTTTTTTATTTGCTTAGACTTCCCCATTAAATGAAAACATCAGAGAATCCAGATCAGAATAAAATATCCTTGATATACGTAAAAGTAGTGTTGCATATCTTTGCTAACAATATATGCTTAAAATTTTATGCTGGGCTATTTGTTGAAGTGGATAGTTTACTAGTCAGTGGAAGCGCTAAAGGGAGTTTATATAATCAAAGCATCTCTGTGCTGGATTCTGTAAATTACTTAGAAATGTGATTAGTTTCCATTGCATGATTTGCACTAACATCTCACTGAATATAAATGAAGGAATTTATTTTACCAGGTGCACTTAAAATACAGAGAGAAACCATAAAAATAACAATTTTGTGTCATTCAGTTCCAGGTGTTAAAAGAACAGGCTGCCACTTTCCATGTGCTAGGATAGTCCTGCGCTTTAATTAGATCAGATCCTTGGCACCTAAGACTCTTATAGGGGGGCTAAAAATTATTTATTTACAGAAGTGGTTAGTTTATCATCACAAATCCGTATTAGTATAAAACTACTAAATGATATGTAAACATAGAAATGTGAAATTTGACATTTATATTACTTAGTCATTGCATGTTAACATCTGGAACACTAAGGCCTAGATTTGGAGTTTGGCGGTAGCCGTCAAAACCAGCGTTAGAGGCTCCTAACGCTGGTTTTGGCCGCCCGCTGGTATTTGGAGTCAGTGATTAAAGGGTCTAACGCTCACTTTTCAGCCGCGACTTTTCCATACCGCAGATCCCCCTACGCCATTTGCGTATCCTATCTTTTCAATGGGATCTTTCTAACGCTGGTATTTAGAGTCATTTCTGAAGTGAGCGTTAGAGCTCTAACGACAAAACTCCAGCCGCCTGAAAATAGCAGGAGTTAAGAGCTTTCTGGCTAACGCCGGTTTATAAAGCTCTTAACTACTGTACCCTAAAGTACACTAACACCCATAAACTACCTATGTACCCCTAAACCGAGCTCCCCCCACATCGCCGCCACTCGATTAAAATTTTTAACCCCTAATCTGCCGACCGCCACCTACGTTATACTTATGTACCCCTAATCTGCTGCCCCTAACCCCGCCGACCCCTGTATTACATTTATTAACCCCTAACCTGCCCCCCACAACGTCGCCGCCAGCTACTTAAAATAATTAACCCCTAATCTGCCGACCGCAAAGCGCCGCCACCTACCTTATCCTTATGTACCCCTAATCTGCTACCCCTAACACCGCCGACCCCTGTATTACATTTATTAACCCCTAACCTTCCCCCCACAACATCGCCGCCAGCTACTTAAAATAATTAACCCCTAATCTTCCGACCGTAAACCGCCGCTACTTACATTATCCCTATGTACCCCTAATCTGCTGCCCTAACATCGCCGACCCCTATATTATATTTATTAACCCCTAATCTGCCCCCCTCAGCGTCGCCGACACCTGCCTACACTTATTAACCCCTAATCTGCCGAGCGGACCTGAGCGCTACTATAATAAAGTTATTAACCCCTAACCCGCCTCACTAACCCTATATTAAATAGTATTAAACCCTAATCTGCCATCCCTAACATCGCCGACACCTAACTTCAATTATTAACCCCTAATCTGACGACCGGAGAAAGCCCCCCAAAATAAAAAATTCCCTACCCTATTCTAAATTAAAAAAGTTACAAGCTCTTTTACCTTACCAGCCCTGAACAGGGCCCTTTGCGGGGCATGCCCCAAGAATTTCAGCTCTTTTGCCTGTAAAAGAATAAATACAATACCCCCCCCCCCCAACATTACAACCCACCACCCACATACCCCTAATCTAACCCAAACCCCCCTTAAATAAACCTAACACTAAGCCCCTGAAGATCTTCCTACCTTGTCTTCACCATACCAGGTTCACCGATCCGTCCTGGCTCCAACATCTTCATCCAACCCAAGCGGGGGTTGGCGATCCATCATCCGGTGCTGAAGAGGTCCAGAAGAGGCTCCAAAGTCTTCCTCCTATCCGGCAAGAAGAGGACATCCGGACCGGCAAACATCTTCTCCAAGCGGCATCTTCAATCTTCTTCCATCCGGTGCGGAGCGGGTCCATCTTGAAGCAGGCGACGCGGATCCATCCTCTTCTTCCGTTGTCTCCCGACTAATGAAGGTTCCTTTAAGGGACGTCATCCAAGATGGCGTCCCTCGAATTCCGATTGGCTGATAGGATTCTATCAGCCAATCGGAATTAAGGTAGGAATTTTCTGATTGGCTGATGGAATCAAGTTCAATCCGATTGGCTGATCCAATCAGCCAATCAGATTGAGCTCGCATTCTATTGGCTGTTCCGATCAGCCAATAGAATGCGAGCTCAATCTGATTGGCTGATTGGATCAGCCAATCGGATTGAACTTGATTCTGATTGGCTGATTCCATCAGCCAATCAGAATATTCCTACCTTAATTCCGATTGGCTGATAGAATCCTATCAGCCAATCGGAATTCAAGGGACGCCATCTTGGATGACGTCCCTTAAAGGAACCGTCATTCGTCGGGAGACAACGGAAGAAGAGGATGGATCCGCGTCGCCTGCTTCAAGATGGACCCGCTCCGCACCGGATGCAAGAAGATCGAAGATGCCGCTTGGATGAAGATGTTTGCCGGTCCGGATGTCCTCTTCTTGCCGGATAGGAGGAAGACTTTGGACCCTCTTCTGGACTTCTTCAGTGGATGTCTAGCCCCCGCTTGGGTTGGATGAAGATGTTGGAGCCAGGACGGATCGGTGAACCTGGTATGGTGAAGACAAGGTAGGAAGATCTTCAGGGGCTTAGTGTTAGGTTTATTTAAGGGGGGTTTGGGTTAGATTAGGGGTATGTGGGTGGTGGGTTGTAATGTTGGGGGGGGGGTATTGTATTTATTCTTTTACAGGCAAAAGAGCTGAAATTCTTGGGGCATGCCCCGCAAAGGGCCCTGTTCAGGGCTGGTAAGGTAAAAGAGCTTGTAACTTTTTTAATTTAGAATAGGGTAGGGAATTTTTAATTTTGGGGGTCTTTGTTGTTATTTTATTAGGGGGCTTAGAGTAGGTGTAATTAGTTTAAAATTGTTGTAATATTTTTCTTATGTTTGTAAATATTTTTTTATTTTTTGTAAATTAGTTCTTTTTTATTTTTTGTACTTTAGCTAGTTTATTTAATTGTATTTATTTGTAGCAATTGTGTTTAATTAATTTATTGATAGTGTAGTGTTAGGTTTAATTATATCTTAGGTTAGGATTTATTTTACAGGTAAATTTGTTATTATTTTAACTAGGTAACTATTAAATAGTTCTTAACTATTTAATAGCTATTGTACCTGGTTAAAATAATTACAAAGTTGCCTGTAAAATAAATATTAATCCTAAAATAGCTACAATGTAATTATAATTTATATTGTAGCTATATTAGGATTTATTTTACAGGTAAGTATTTAGCTTTAAATAGGAATCATTTATTTAATAAGAGTTAATTTATTTCGTTAGATTTAAATTATATTTAACTTAGGGGGGTGTTAGTGTTAGGGTTAGACTTAGCTTTAGGGGTTAATACATTTATTAGAATAGCGGTGAGCTCCGGTCGGCAGATTAGGGGTTAATAATTGAAGTTAGGTGTCGGCGATGTTAGGGAGGGCAGATTAGGGGTTAATACTATTTATGATAGGATTAGTGAGGCGGATTAGGGGTTAATAACTTTATTATAGTAGCGCTCAGGTCCGCTCGGCAGATTAGGGGTTAATAAGTGTAGGCAGGTGTCGGCGACGTTGAGGGGGGCAGATTAGGGGTTAATAAATATAATATAGGGGTCGGCGATGTTAGGGCAGCAGATTAGGGGTACATAGGGATAACGTAGGTTGCGGCGGTTTACGGAGCGGCAGATTAGGGGTTAATAATAATATGCAGGGGTCAGCGATAGCGGGGGCGGCAGATTAGGGGTTAATAAGTGTAAGGGTAGGGGTGTTTAGACTCGGGGTACATGTTAGAGTGTTAGGTGCAGACGTAGGAAGTGTTTCCCCATAGGAAACAATGGGGCTGCGTTAGGAGCTGAACGCTGCTTTTTTGCAGGTGTTAGGTTTTTTTTCAGCTCAAACAGCCCCATTGTTTCCTATGGGAGAATCGTGCACGAGCACGTTTTTGAGGCCGGCCGCGTCCGTAAGCAACTCTGGTATCGAGAGTTGCATTTGCGGTAAAAATGCTCTACGCTCCTTTTTTGGAGCCTAACGCAGCATTTGTTTAAACTCTCGATACCAGAGTTAAATTTATGGTGCGGCCAGAAAAAAGCCCGCGGAGCGTTAACAGCCCTTTTACCGCCAAACTCCAAATCTAGGCCTAAGATTACTTAATAGAATATTAAATGTGTGTTTGCAGTGTACACTAAGCATTTTTAATATTCTCTTATTCCTACCCAACAATTAATTTAAAGGGACATAAATAATTTTTTTTAAATAAAACAGTATATTTTAGAGCAAGTTTTTAGTTTTTTTTTAATAATTCATTTCGCATTATGCTACTGACAAAAAAAATATCAAGAACATTACACATTGCCGGTCGCTTTTGGATATGTCCCTTTAATTACTGAGAGTGAGTTCTATTTAACTTGTTTAAATGAATACTGCTCACACTGACAGTCAGACCAAAAGCAGACAAATAGAACCATATGGAAAATGGAAAGACCACATTTTATGATGTCTGGTTAGGTGCTAACAGAGATATTAGTTGACACAGTCTCTAAAAGCATAGGCTGCGTTAAAAGTGACAGTGTACTGCAAACATTACACGCTTTAATTTGTTAGAGCATGACATTTTAGCACTACTGACCCTTAAAGGCTCTGTGTTAAATCCCTGCAAATGGTTTAAACACAAAGTTAAATTACCTCTCGGGAGCAGCAAATAACTCCTGGGTATCTACCAATCAGTACTTTAACTATTTGCTTAACCCATTTAACTCCTTATTGCTCAAAAATGACCACTTAGTTTAAAGAAGGAATTTCATTTCTCAGAAGTGAATGTGCTACCGTCTGCAGAACAAACAGTAATATTGATAACTCGGCAAATGAAAAGTTAACACTTCCACATTCATATAAGGTATGGCCGGAACTGTATAGCCTTTGTAGTGATTCCATGTCTGCAGAAGCAATTAGGAACAACAGGAGCTTACTGAACACCAGATAATTACACATCATGGGACCAAAGTAGCTCTTTAAAAGGAATAAATTACTGGAAATTACTTTGTTTTTGTAATAAATACATCTATAATATTCTAGTCTGCCCTTAAGAGTTAACTAATGAATCCTGATATATAAAGCCCCTCAACTTAATTTTTAAGTTAGCTCTAAAAACCACACTTATAGCTTGATTTATCAATCCTTGGCGGACAGGGGTGGACATATTCGCCCCTCTCTGCTCGAGCTCTCCTCTGGCGGGCAGCAATACGCGTGGGCAGGAGCGGTTACTCTCTCTGGTCGGACGAGACCAGGGAGATTGAAATTCTCCACCTAAGAGGTGGAGAACAAGGTAGGGATTCTAGGGAAGCAGCGGTCATTGATAAATCCTGACTGCAAGTTCTCTTGTGCGAGTTAAAGTGCCCGGATTTTAAAAAAACTATTAAAAACAGGAGGCACTTTCATTCATGAAAGTTTACATTGCACCGGATTTTACAAATACTTACCTTCTTCTCCTGAAACCCTGGATCGCCGATCCCACACCTGCAGCTCCTCTGTACTTCGTCAAAAATGATGAAACCGGCTCTCTCCAATCACGGCTTCCCCCCCAGGAGTGCTCATCTGGTGAGGCCCCACCGTGATTGGAGGAAGCCGGTTTCGTCATTGCTGTGTTAGTACAGCAGGAAGAAGCAGACGGGGGGGATCAGCGATCCGGTGTTTCAGGTGAAGAAGGTAAGTATTTGTAAAATCCAGTGCAATGTAAACTTTCATGAATGAAAGTGCCCCTGTTTTTAATAGTTCTTTTAAAAACCGGGCACTTTATCATGAAAGTTGACATTCACTTTAAAATACATGTAATTTATATGCAGCATCTGGACTGTGATAATACGGTGATAGGGTTTGAATATTAAAAATATTTTCACAGAATTTATGTAAACTTTCTATGTTACAGCCACTGCTGCCCAGATACATTAAAGGAACACTAATATTATGCAATAACTTAAAGGAACACTAACGTCAGAATTAAAACTTTCAAGAGTCAGATAGAGAACGCAATTATAAACAACTTTCCAATTCCCATTATCAAATCACAATCTTTTTATATGCATACTTTATGAGGCACCAGCTCCTACTGAGAATGTGCAAGAATTCAGTGTGCACATAAATGCATTTTATGATTCGCTGATGGCTGTCACATGATGCAGGGGGCGGAAAATAGAACTGACCACTCATTTGAAATCTACTAAGGGCTTTTGCATTGTCTTTTTATAATGCATTTGTTAATTATGCTTGGCGATATGCTTACAAGGTGAGGCTGGAGGAGAAGACCATGTGCCGATATGCTGCCTCCCCTTGTCAGCTGTGGTAGGTCTGCGAGCGCAGTGCTTATTGCAGGTCTTAGTAGCTAACAGACAGGATGTGTCTGTGCACTGCTTAGCATCAGCTTGTGATGTCTAATCATAAACTCTCAACACTAGTGTATGTTAGCTACTAATAGCTAGCTTTTTCTGCATTCATGAAATAGTAAACAGACACTTAAAAAGTTTCATTACTTGAATTATGGTAATTACTGTATGTTGTTGCATGTGAAGGGCAGTGATTGTTTCAAAGTGTATTCTTCTTTCCCTCTCTCCCTCCCTTCCTCCCTTTTTTAAACACTGACCCAAAATAATATTAAGGGGAAAAAAGGCCTAAAACCATTTGGGGGGGGGGCAGCAGAATTGTTAGTGCCTAGGGCAGCACAAAACATAAATATGCCACCTCACAGGTAATTAACTTGCTCTTTCAAACACACAATTTATATGTCCCCACATAATAACTAATCTATATCAGTTTTTACCATTTAGAAAGCTCTCTTACAGTACAGCAGTGTACTAACCAAGCTAAAATTAAAGCGTCAATTTCTGCAGGCCAATACTCATTTGTTATAGCCAGAAAGAGCTGGACCAATCACAGCTGAATTCAGCCTAGCACTTCACTGTCCAATGGAAGAGCAGCATAGCACTGCATATGAGTTTGTGAGGTGATGGGGTGCTGTTCGTGTTACTGAAGAAGCGGTCAGTTCACATATCTCTAGTGAATGCAAAATTATGCTCTCTCTCGGTAGAAGAATGAACATGAATTTGTACCCTGGGGTTTAAACAAAACACTTTGCATAGCCCTTATAAATAAGAAATTTGCACATATGCTCTTAACAGTATTTAAAGGAGTCTAGTCTAAAATTAAACTTTCATGATTCAGATAGAGCATGCAATTTAAGCAACTTTCTAATTTACTCCTATTATATTAAATTAGAAATTGCTAAAATTTGCATGCTCTATCTGAATCATGAAAGTTTAAAGGGATAGTATAGTCAAAATTAAACTTTAAAGGGACACTCAGGTCAAAATAAACTTTCATGATTCAGATACAGCATGTCATTTTAAACAACTTTCCAATTTACTTCCAATAAAAAAAATATGCACAATCTTTTATATTTACACTTTTTGAGTCACCAGCTCCTACTGAGCATGTGCAAGAATTCACAGCATATACGTATATTCATTTGTGATTGGCTGATGGCTGTCACATGGTACAGGGGGAGTGGAAATATACATAACTTTGAAATTTGTTAGAAAAAGAATCTGCTACTCATGTGAAGTTCAGACTAAGTGCTATGGCATTGTCTTGTTATCATGCAGTTGTTAATTATGCAAATCTACTGTGTTTACTGGTCCTTAAATGATTCAAATAAAGCATGCAATTTTAAGCAACTTTCTAATTTACTGCTATTATCAATCTTTCTTCGTTCTCTTGGTATCTTTATTTTAAAAAGCTAGAATGTAAGCTTAGAAGCCCATTTTTGGTTTAGCACCTGGGTTAGCACTTGCTGATTGCTGTCTAAATGTAGCCATCCAATCAGCAAGTACTACCCAGGTGCTGAACAAAAATGGGCCGGCTCCTAAGCTTACTTTCCAGCTTTTTAAATAAAGATATCAAGAGAATGAAGAAAATTGATAAAAGGAGTAAATTAGAAAGTTGCTTAAAATTGCATGCTCTATCTGAATCATGAAAGTTTATTTTTGACTAGACTATCCCTTTAATTTTGACTAGACTGTTCCTTTAATGTCCCTGTAACTTAGGGGTTAAAGAACAATTATATACTCACAAACAAACAAAAAAATGTGTTGACGTTCTTGATTAACATGATACATCATACACAGGGCAACAGCAGGTAGATTTCTTTTTCTACCAGTACAATTAAACAACAAATGTACTATACAAGATATTTTGAGTTGCACTGATTACTCATATAAAAGCAAGCGGAGAAAGGAACTATCCAGTAAACTACATGCACACTTGAAGATGATACTTACAGCAAAGCTCAGGTGCTTCATCACTGTTATCAAGACAATCATTGTCTCCATCACATTTCCAGCGTTCTTGGATACAGCGGTTATTGGCACAAGCAAACTCTCCTGGTTGGCACTGGGGAGGAGGCACGTAAGATGGATTGGCTTTAAAAGAGAAGAAATAAGTAATGAGATGCAGAATTTGATATCTTGAGAAGAAAGCTAATTAAATGAACACAGGGGAATTCTATGACATTAATGGGCACTGGCAGAGTTTCTGTGTTCAGGGAATAAATGCAAAGTTTGTATTCTCGAAGAACCAATGCAAATGAGTTGCGGGGATGGATATCAGTATCTGTAGGAGACCTCACTATGTTGCAATATTTAAAGAGTCATGAAGCATACTGTGACGGGACCTTGGAGCTTGTACCCTAAGGTAAAGTCCAGAGCAGTCTCGCAGTGCTGCACATCCTTCTCCAAGTGCCAATTAAGACCTCCAGGGACCAGTGCTCCTGCTTTTGGGAGTGCTACTCAGCTAGTAGCCCTATCTGCAGTGATTAAGCTTTGTAGTGAAAGAAGCTCTTTCCCTCCCATACAAACACCAGACAAGGCTTAGTACAGTAACTCATTTTAATGGTCAAGACAAAGGGTTTTTTACAGTAAAATATAAACAAAGGAGTAAAATATAAACATTCAAAATTCAATTAGATACTGCCCCCTGCTCTCCCTCCATGTGTCCAGATACTGCTGGGAGATGAGCTTAAACAAACATAGAAATTTGCCCTGCCCCCTTTTATGCCCAATAAATTTAATGGTGAAGCTCTCGGCTTCTAGAGTGAGCACCCCCGAGTATCTGGTATAATTTAAAACCTCAAGCGCACATTCTGTGAATATTTGGTCTACTTCGGTCATATGGAGTGGGAGCGACAAGCCATATTGTATTTACCAAGTGCAAACAAGGTAGCGTAGCTAGAATAGGTAGTGGGTATTGCAGGTACAATAACACACATCCAGGAGGCTAGAAAATGCCCTGAAAAGGGTGCTTTTGTGAGGGGATGGGGAACCGAATTTAATAGGGCAGAAAGACAAGAAATAAAGCCACTTGTGGCTTGGAACCGTCTTTTTACCCCCTGAGTGGCTGGGCTGTAGAAGAAGCAACAGGATTTGTGTCACACATACATTTCTCAGGAATATGCCTTTATACCTTTGATCTTCTAAACTGTGGAATCATTGTGGGGCACATGCATGGTTACATTTTTCATAGCAAACTCCATTACAGATAAGAAGCTCACCCTTGCAAGTCACTCCATCATCATCCAATATCTGATCTTCGGCACAGGCACATTGTCTGCTCCCAGGGACAGCAAGGCACAGGCTGCTGCATCCACCATTATTTACACGGCATGCGTTTGAACCTGTTGTTAACAATAATACATTTCAAAATGCTCACAAGATATTACACTAAAATGATCAGCTAAACATGCGTAGAAATAATTGCCTTATAAGTGCAATTTATTTTAATTAGAGGCAAATCCCACCTTGCTGCTGCTGGGCGTCATACATTCTGATTTCAAAGATGGGTGGTCTCTCATTCCTCAGCAAAGTGACAGTTTTTGATGTCTGGTCCAGTCGGTAGATACTACCACTTCTATATTCTGTCCAGAAGAGGAAGTTGGAATAGTGACAAAGGCCAAATGCGTGGTTTAGCTCAACACCTTCATATACCACCTACAGAAAAAGGAAAAGAAAATTAAACTCTCTTGCAAGTCTAACAAGGACAAAGACTGAAGGGCTTTCCAGTTAATTCCGATAGACTACAAATATATATTTTTATTTTAAGTGTGCGAAGCCATGATTTATTGATATTACAGATTGATGAATACTTTTTACTTTGATTGACTACATGGACCTGTATCGCCCATCTTTTAAAGCATGTTTGATCCATTCTCCTTATAACACTAGACTAGTATTGACCATATCAGCTTCTATTAGGTGTAAACGCTTGAACTAGGTCTGCCCAGGTTAGTTACTTTGGTATTGGTGATATGATTTGAGTTAAAAATAAATTAGTTTAATAATGAAGCTGTTTCATGGTGCCATTCTTGAGGAATATGTTTTTAAAAAACAACATAAAAGCGACGGTAACCAACCTTACGGTTTGTGCCGTTGAGGTATATCATTTCAATCTTGTCAAAGAAGGCATCTACCCAGTACAAAGTCTTGTTGGGAACGTCAATGGTAAGTCCATTCGGCCATAGTACAGCCTTAGAAGTTACAAAGGTCATACGGTTGGAACCATCCATCCAAGCTTTTTCAATCTTTCCTCTTGCACTATCTTTGGGATCTTCCTCCCAGTCTGTCCAGTACATCCACCTTTAAATACAGAAAGTTCTTAATGGAAAACAGATACCATTAGCCTATTTTAAAAACCCTCACAATGCCATTGAAAATACCTACCACTGCTCAAGATGTGAAAGTGCTGAAACTATTTAATGTGTTTCATTATAGGAATACTTAAAGGAACATTAAGCACTAAAAACATTTTATAAGCATAGAATTGAGGGTTTTTTTCCTGCCTCCCTCTAGTCATGGGTTTAGTCATGGTAAAATCAAGCTTAAAATGCATTCTAATGTTGATGTGTTTGCATATGTGCAGCAACTCTCATTCAGATACCTACAGTGAAACTAAGTTACAAAATGGCAGCACATTGGAGGAAGGTGCATGAACTGTATTTAGCATCCCTTTAAAAGGGCCATAATAATGGAAAACTTACATGCTCTACTTCATTAGTCCATATAATGTTATCACTAACAACACTTTTACTCTATGTGTTTAACC